>NW_027258473.1:20000-57500 GCF_045791955.1 Oncorhynchus clarkii lewisi
TCTCTCTCTCTCTGAAGGATGATCTCTCTCTCTCTGTGTGTGTGTCTCTCTCTTTCACACTATCTCTCTCTATATCAGATATCTCTCTCAGATCTCTATCTCTCGCTCTCTCTAGCTCTCTCTCTATCTAGCTGTCTCTCTCTAGCTCTCTCTCCGATCTTTCTCTATCTCTCTCTGCATCTCTCTCTCTCTCTCCCCCTCTCTCTCAGATCTCTCTCTCTCTCTGCATCTCTCTCTCTATCTCTGCATCTCTCTCTCTCCCTCTCTCTAGCTCTCTCTATCTAGCTCTAGCCATCTCCCTGATCTTTCTCTCTCTATCGACCTCTCTTAGATCTCAATCTTTCTCTCTATGCATCTCTCTCTCTCTCTCTCTCTCTCTCTCTCTCTCTCTCTCTCTCTCTCTCTCTCTCTCTCTCTCTCTCTCAGATGCTGTCATATTCCTCTCCCAGCTGAAATATGGAAAGCTTTGTCTGGCTTTAGGGAGCTCAGTGAGCAGTAAACATTTAACAGTGTTGTTGGGGACCATAAAAACAAGCATTTTCAACTCAAACCTAAATTCTCCTTTAATAAGGTCATGGATTCACTGAGAGAAGAAGTGGCTTGTGAAGGGGAGTGTACGTGTATGCGTGTGTGCGTCTTGCATGTGCGTGAGTGCATGTGCTGTGTGTATTTGTGTCTGCATTCTGGTGTGCTTCATGTCTGTGTAAGTACGTATATTGTCAAACGGCATTCAATAATCAATTTATGTATGATTAAACACCTTCTTGTGACTAAACCAATCATATCTGTAATGTGAAAAAGACCAACAATACTTGTCCAATACTGTCCTGTGTTGTCTCAGACTCTATCTCCCTAACCTGCTGACTGCTGACCCCAGGCATCTGTTAAGTTCCTCTGCCCCACCACCTCTAATGAGACATCTGCCTGCTAGCTCTTTGAGCGCGGCTGCACCCTTAATTTCAACTGCATTATCTTGCTAATTATGTGGCTGTGTTAGTGCATGTCTGTGTTCACTGTGTTAGTGCATGTCTGTGTTCACTGTGTTAGTGCATGTCTGTGTTCACTGTGTTAGTGCATGTCTGTGTTCACTGTGTTAGTGCATGTCTGTGTTCACTGTGTTAGTGCATGTCTGTGTTCACTGTGTTAGTGCCTGTCTGTGTTCACTGTGTTAGTGCATGTCTGTGTTCACTGTGTTAGTGCATGTCTGTGTTCGCTTTGTTAGTGCATGTCTGTGTTCACTGTGTTAGTGCCTGTCTGTGTTCACTGTGTTAGTGCATGTCTGAGTTCACTGTGTTAGTGCATGTCTGTGTTCACTGTGTTAGTGCATGTCTGTGTTCACTGTGTTAGTGCATGTCTGTGTTCACTGTGTTAGTGCATGTCTGTGTTCACTGTGTTAGTGCATGTCTGTGTTCACTGTGTTAGTGCCTGTCTGTGTTCACTGTGTTAGTGCATGTCTGTGTTCGGGTATGTTGGAAATTGGAAATGTTTATGTTAGTTGGTAAGTTTTTGTAGGCCTGGGGGAGTGAGTTTGTGTGTATGTGTGTGTGTGTGTGTGTGTGTGTGTGTGTGTGTGTGTGTGTGTGTGTGTGTGTGTGTGTGTGTGTGTGTGTGTGTGTGTGTGTGTGTGTGTGTGTGTGTGTGTGTGCATATCTATGTGAATTTGTTTGCCTGCATGCCTGTGTGTGTATAGTTGTGTCTGTATCTGTGGCCTTTGCAGACTTACTAGATTCTCTTGACTGTAGCTGATTAATAGAACCTCACACTTTCATCCACAGCCTGTCACCTTGTCAGTATGCCTCTCTCCCCTGCAGCCGCTTCTTTCAGGAGTGGTTTCCTCTAGTAACCTCTGCCATTCTCTCCTCCCTGGGCGGAAGGCACCTTATACAGTAGCGCCGGCTGGTCAGAGTGATTGCAGGGGAATCTACAAGTATAAAGAATTAATATGGCTGGCGGTCTGTGACTCATGCTGTGGTCATTGGGCAGAGACCTGTCCACGGTGAGGCAAGATGGGAATAGGCAATATTGAGACTTCTACACCTTGGTACCTTTTCACCATTCACACTTATTTTGGCTGACAGACAGAGAGAGAGGGAGAGAGAGAGAGAGATGCGGGTTGGAAAGAGGAGGAGGGAGAAGCTGGGAGGGAAGGAGAGAGAGACAAAGGCAGTGACAGATAGACAGACAGAGAGAGAGACAGTGAGATGGGGAAAGAGAGATGGACACAAAGGGTGAGAGCTAGAGAGTTTCTTTGTTTATTCTTTATGTCAAAAAGTAAAGGCCTTGAACAACTGCACTAGTGTGAGAGTACTCAGTAACAGGGATGAAGGATTAGAGGAGAGGGTAAAAGAGAGAAATACTAGATAGTGTGAGAGTACTCAGTAACAGGGATGAAGGATTAGAGGAGAGGGTAAAAGAGAGAAATACTGGATAGTTTGAGAGTACTCAGTAACAGGGATGAAGGATTAGAGGAGAGGGTAAAAGAGAGAAATACTAGATAGTTTGAGAGTACTCAGTAACAGGGATGAAGGATTAGAGGAGAGGGTAAAAGAGAGAAATACTAGATAGTGTGAGAGTACTCAGTAACAGGGATGAAGGATTAGAGGAGAGGGTAAAAGAGAGAAATACTAGATAGTTTGAGAGTACTCAGTAACAGGGATGAAGGATTAGAGGAGAGGGTAAAAGAGAGAAATACTAGATAGTTTGAGAGTACTCAGTAACAGGGATGAAGGATTAGAGGAGAGGGTAAAAGAGAGAAATACTAGATAGTGCAAATGAAAGAGGAAAAACAGGCAGAGAAAGAAATACAAAGAGAGAGAAATATAGAGTGGGGGCAGCAGCCTACAGAAGGAAGTGAAAACAAATAAATTAGAAATACAGTATGTAGATCCACTATCTGCTGTACTGAGGTCAGGTAAAGGTCACCTTGGACCCGGCCCCGGGCCCTCATAGGCATATTCAGCAGATGTAAACGCTGCGCTGAGGTCAGATCCAGAGGCGGACACGGTGGGGCTTTGTGTTCAGAGCCCTGCCAAATCCCCAGACCCAGGATCAGATTAATTAGAATGGAACGCACAAGAGCTATAGGTCCCAGCCTCGGGGTGGGCTTAGCATTAACATAAACAGAGGAAAGGAGGGCGGGAGGAGAGGAGAGGAGAGGAGGGAAAAGTGGGCAATTTCAAACCTGTTGTAGATAATCTGTTACATGTATTCTTTTTTTATTAATTCAAGTAGAAAAAATCATAGAATATGCAAACACATTATTTGATGTACTAATAGTGAACAAATATACCTATTGCAATCTTTAATCTTCAATAAATCTAGTGGGAGGTAGAGATTCGGGGGGTGGGCCGAATATTTTGATATGAAAAATACAGTGCCAGTCAAAAGTTTGGACACACCTACTCATTCAAGGGTTTTTCTTTATTTTTTACAATTTTCTACACTGTAGAATAATAGTGAAGACATCAAAACTTTGAAATAACACATGGAATCATGTAGTAACCAAAAAAAGTGTTATATTTAATATTTTTGATTCTTCAAAGTAGCCACCCTTTGCGTTGATGACAGGTTTGCAAAATCTTGGCATTCTCTCAACCAGCTTCATGAGGAATGCTTTTCTAACAATCTGGAAGGAGTTCCCACATATGCTGAGCACTTGTTGGCTGCTTTTACTTCGCTCTGTGAACGAGTTGGTCCAACTAATCCCAAACCATCTCAAGTGGGTTTAGGTCGCGTGTTTGTGGAGGCCAGGTCATCTGATGCAGCACTCCATCACTCTCCTTCTTGGTCAAATAGCCCTTACACAGCCTGGATTGGTGTTGGGTCATTGTCCTGTTGAAAAAAATTATAGTCCCACTCAGTGGCGATTTTAGCATGTAATTCTTGGTGGGGCGAATTTTAAAAAAATCATGTTTTAGATGCGTGCCAGCAAATCCACTACACTACACAACACAACACTAAACAATACATTCATTGCACTATAACGGTGACAGGTGGTGCCCGCACACTGTTAGGGCCTACATAAAGCTATCCCAACAGCAGAGTCCCAACAGCCGAGTCCCAACATCTTACCACTGCTACACCTGGCTATCAGCAGAGCCTTGTCTGGCAGCGAAACAGTTCATTCAGCCTCATTTATAGCTGACATGGCTGACTTGCTTAAACAAATGTGGGTTCTACTCACAATTGAGATGTACAGACTATAAGGGAACGATGAGCGAATAAAAGGCAATCCATAATTTTGATTAAGACATTAAGTGTGCCTTGAATTCTAAATAAATAATTGACAGTCTCACCAACAAAGCACCCCCACACCATCACACCTCCTCCTCCATGTTTCACGGTAGGAACCACACATGTGGAGATCATCCGTTCCCCTACTCTGCGTCTCACAAAGACACGGTGGTTGGAACCAAAAATCTCTAAATTGGACAAATCAGAGCAAAGGATACATTTCCACCGGTCTAATGTCCATTGCTCATGTTTATTGGCCCAAGCAAGTCTCTTCTTATTTGTGTCCTTTAGTAGTGGTTTGCAGCAATTCGGCCATGAAGGCCTGATCCACGCAGTCTTTTCTGAACAGTTGATGTTGAGATGTGTCTGTTACTAGAACTCTGGGAAGCATTTATTTTTCCCTGCAATTTCTGACGCTGGTAACTCTAATGAACTTATCCTCTGCAGCAGAGGTAACTCTGTGTCTTCTTTTCCTATGGTGGTCCTAATGAGAGCCAGTTTCATCATAGCGCTTGATGGTGTTTGCGACTGCACTCAAAGAAAATTTTCCGCATTGACTGACCTTCATGTCTTAAAGTAATGATGGACTGTCATTTCTCTTTGCTTATTTGAGCTGTTGTTGCCATAATATGGACTTGGTCTTTACGAAATAGGGCTATCTTCTGTATACCACCCCTACCTTCTCACAACATAACTGATTGGCACAAACACATGAAGAAGAAATTCCACAAACTAACTTTTAACAAGGCACACACACTTTATTTAAAGTTAAATAAAGGTTAAATATAAACACCCATAGGGTCAAACGCTGTGCAGTATGTAGAGATTAGGGTGCAATTTGGGATGCAGATGTGTAGGAAGTAGTGAGTCATCTCCATGGCTCTGTATGACAGTAAAGTCCTCTACTCCAATGATCTGAGGCCAAGGTACTGTAAGCCTGGAGACATACACACAGTAAGCTCCACAGAGAGGAGATGAGGCAGGGAGAGGTGCAGTGACAGGGAGGTGAGAGTGGTGAAAGCAAAATGAATGGAGGGATGGTGAGACATAGAGAGAGCAAGAGAGAGAGAGGGAGGGAGGGAGAGAGAGAGAAAGAGAGATGTACAGGACAGGGAATATAGAGAGGGGAAAGAGGGGATGGAGAAAGAGGGCAAGGCAAACAACAGGAAGCAATAAATAAATTATGAGGGGGATTGAATGCGGTTGAGAGAGCGAAAGAGTCTCTTCTCCTCTTTTCCATGCTTTTCTGTGACAGACCAAAGTAAGGGTTACCGTTGAAGCGCCTCAAAGCCCCCTTGTCTATGTAATCCAGGTAACGTGGCATGAATGAGCGATAGAACATCAAGCAAACCTCGCAACCGCCCACCAACGACTTGCACGCTAACTCACTATGCGGCAGCCACGACCGCCCCATGCCAGTCCCTCACCGCGTGCCGAGCAGCGCTTATCTGGGCTGACAAATCCTTCATTAAAAAACACTCTGTGGATTCACATGCATAAATCTCACAGGGCTACATGAGGATTGCTTGTTTATGTATACGTGTCAGATTCATTTCATCTGAGGATTGTGGTGTGCAGTGAGAGAGTATGGAGTATGTTTGTGTTATGGGAGGGGTGTGTCTATATGTTTGTGTTATGGGAGGGGTGTGTCTATATGTTTGTGTTATGGGAGGGGTGTGTCTATATGTGTGTGTGTAACGAGGGGGGTGTCTATATGTTTGTGTTATGGGAGGGGTGTGTCTATATGTTTGTGTTATGGGAGGGGTGTGTCTATATGTTTGTGTTATGGGAGGGGTGTGTCTATATGTTTGTGTTATGGGAGGGGTGTGTCTATATGTTTGTGTTATGGGAGGGGTGTGTCTATATGTTTGTGTTATGGGAGGGGTGTGTCTATATGTTTGTGTTATGGGAGAGGTGTGTCTATATGTTTGTGTTATGGGAGAGGGGTGTCTATATGTTTGTGTTATGGGAGGCAGAGAGGAGGTGAGGAAAGAGGAGGTAGAGAGGAGGTGAGGAAGGAGGAGGGAGAGAGGGGTGAGGAAGGAGGAGGAGGCAGAGAGGAGATGAGGAAGGAGGAGGCAGAGAGGAGGTGAGGAAAGAGGAGGGAGAGAGGGATGAGGAAGGAGGAGGCAGAGAGGAGGTGAGGAAGGAGGAGGGAGAGAGGAGGTGAGGAAGGAGGAGGCAGAGAGGAGGTGAGGAAGGAGGAGGCAGAGAGGAGGTGAGAAAGGAGGAGGCAGAGAGGAGGTGAGGAAGGAGGAGGCAGAGATGAGGAGAATAAGGAGGGAGAGAGGGGTGAGGTAGGAGGGGGCAAAGATGAGGTGAGGAAGGAGGAGGGAGAGAGGGGTGAGGAAGGAGGAGGAGGCAAAGAGGAGGTGAGGAAGGAGGAGGAAGAAAGGAGTTGAGGAAGGAGGAGGAAGAGAGGAGGTGAGGAAGGAGGAGGCAGAGAGGTGAGGAAAGAGGGGGCAGAGATGAGGTGAGGAAGGAGGAGGGAGAGAGGAGGTGAGAAAGGAGGAGGCAGACAGGAGGTGAGGAAGGAGGAGGCAGAGAGGAGGTGAGGAAAGAGGGGGCAGAGGTGAGGAAGGAGGAGGGAGAGAGGGATGAGGAAGGAGGAGGGAGAGAGGGGTGAGGAAGGAGGAGGCAGAAAGGAGGTGAGAAAGGAGGAGGGAGAGAGGAGGTGAGGAAGGAGGAGGCAGAGGGGAGGTGAGAAAGGAGGAGGGAGAGAGGAGGTGAGGAAGGAGGAGGCAGAGGGGAGGTGAGAAAGGAGGAGGCAGCGGTGAGGAAGGAGGCAGAGAGGAGGTGAGGAAGGAGGAGGAGGCAGAGAGGAGGTGAGGAAGGAGGAGGCAGAGAGGAGGTGAGATAGAAGGAGGGAGAGAGGAGGTGAGGAAGGAGGAGGCAGCGGTGAGGAAGAGGCAGAGAGGAGGTGAGGAAGGAGGAGGGAGAGAGGAGGTGAGGAAGGAGGAGGGAGAGGCGAGGTGAGGAAGGAGGAGGGAGAGAGGGATGAGGAAGGAGGAGGAGGCAGCTGTGAGGAAGGAGGCAGAGAGGAGGTGAGAAAGGAGGAGGGAGAGAGGTGGTGAGGAAGGAGGAGGGAGAGAGGAGGTGAGGAAGGAGGAGGGAGAGAGGAGGTGAGGAAGGATGAGGGAGAGAGGAGGTGAGGAAGGAGGGGGGAGAGAGGGTTGAGGAAGGAAGAGGAGGCAGAGAGGAGGTGAGGAAGGAGGAGGCAGAGAGGAGGTGAGATAGAAGGAGGGAGAGAGGGATGAGGAAGGAGGAGGCAGAGAGCAGGTGAGGAAGGAGGAGGGAGAGAGGGGTGAGGCAGGGGATCGAGGTTTGTGATGGGGACAGGAGTGAAGAGGGAGAAGTTGAGAAGTGATGCAGGGAGTGTGGAGACCCTCAAGGGTAAATACAGTGGCCTCATGAATACAACACAAGCTCCCACTCATACATGCATACACACAGAAACAGAAGATGACTGTTAGTTACCACTGTTAGTTACCTTCAAATCCCTCTCTCTGTCCCCCCTCATACACATACAGTACGTAAACACACACAAGCACACATTCATAGACATACGTAAACACACACAAGCACACATTCATACACACATGCAAACACACACACACTCACACCTAGCATTGCACCACTATCTTCATCACCCCTCTCTATTAACCAGGACCTCATCACAGCAGAACCCTGAGGGCATCTCTCTCTCTCTCTCCCCTTTCGCTTCGCTCTTCTCCCCCTCTGTCCATCCAGTAGGAGGCACCCGGCACATGCAGTGAGCCCCAGAGCCCAGGGTCTTAATGAAGACTAATGCAAGGAATCAATTTGAACAACCTTCCCTCCATCTGGCCAGTGCCAGACTCCCTCACAGCGCCTCCCGTCTCCTCCACAATTAACACAGCAGCAGCTGAGGAGAGAGAAGCTTCTCAAGACTAGACAAGACTCTCTTTTCTGGTGGAAGCTGGAATGTGTGCCTTGCAGAAGCTCCAACTTCCAGATGGACATGTACTGTACTAGTACTAGTACATGTACTAGTAAGGTTATATGGGTGTACAGTTACTTGGGAACCTTGTGTTTTAATAGAATGGCATTGTTGAAAACAGCAGGATGCGACTTGTAACACCTACTAATTTACTGCAATTGGCCCCATTTCTACGCAAATTCACATCAACTGGGAGATAAATCTGTTGTGATATAACCTGGAATCGAGCCAGGGTCTGTAGTTACGCCTCTAGCACTGAGATGCAGTGCCACTCGGGAGCACAGTCAAGCACACCTCAAACACTTTCTAGTCATGGACGTACAGAATGCATATGACCCAGGTCTGATACATATAGGTATATACAGTATACTCCATGACTCCATCCATCCATTAGCTCTGACACATACCAAACCCCCCATAGTTTACATCCCTGACTCTCACAGGCAGCTCCTCTGAGTGTGCCCTGTAGTGTACTGTATGTAGAGTATAGCCCATAGGCAGAGCTGGGAGAGAAGTTGGCGTTCCAACTGTGTGTGTGTGCGTGCGTGCGTGCGTGCGTGCGTGTGTGTGTGTGTGTTGTGTGTGTGTGTGTGTGTGTGTGTGTGTGTGTGTGTGTGTGTGTGTGTGTGTGTGTGTGTGTGTGTGTGTGTGTGTGTGTGTGTGTGTGTGTGTGTGTGTGTGTTAAAGTTAGGGATAAGTTCAGGCATTAACAATGATATGTGGTCAGGGATAAGTTCAGGCATTAACTCTGAATATGTAAAGTTAGGGATAAGTTCAGGCATGAACTCTGAATGTGTAAAGTTAGGGATAAGTTCAGGCATTAACTCTGAATGTGTAAAGTTAGGGATACGTTCAGGCATTAACTCTGAATGTGTAAAGTTAGGGATAAGTTCAGGCATGAACTCTGAATGTGTAAAGTTAGGGATAAGTTCAGGCATTAACAATGATGTGTGGTCAGGGATAAGATCAGGCATTAACTCTGAATGTGTAAAGTTAGGGATAAGTTCAGGCATTAACTCTGAATGTGTAAAGTTATGGATAAGTTCAGGCATTAACTCTGAATGTCTAAAGTTAGGGATAAGATCAAGCATTAACAATGATGTGTGGTCAGGGATAAGTTCAGGCATTAACTCTGAATGTGTAAAGTTAGGGATAAGTTCAGGCATTAACTCTGAATGTGTAAAGTTAGGGATAAGTTCAGGCATTAACTCTGAATGTGTAAAGTTAGGTATAGGTTCAGGCATTAACTCTGAATGTGTAAAGTTAGGGATAAGTTCAGGCATTAACTCTGAATGTGTAAAGTTAGGTATAAGTTCAGGCATTAACTCTGAATGTGTAAAGTTAGGGATAAGTTCAGGCATTAACTCTGAATGTGTAAAGTTAGGTATAAGTTCAGGCATTAACTCTGAATGTGTAAAGTTAGGGATAAGTTCAGGCATTAACTCTGAATGTGTAAAGTTAGGGATAAGTTCAGGCATTAACTCTGAATGTGCAAAGTAAGGTATGTTAGGGATAAGTTCAGGCATTAACTCTGAATATGTAAAGTTAGGTATAAGTTCAGGCATTAACTCTGAATGTGTAAAGTTAGGGATAAGTTCAGGCATTAACTCTGAATATGTAAAGTTAGGTATAAGTTCAGGCATTAACTCTGAATGTGTAAAGTTAGGTATGGGTTCAGGCATTAACTCTGAATGTGTAAAGTTAGGTATAGGTTCAGGCATTAACTCTGAATGTGTAAAGTTAGGTATAGGTTCAGGCATTAACTCTGAATGTGTAAAGTTAGGTATGGGTTCAGGCATTAACTCTGAATGGTTAAGGTAAGGGTTAACGTTTGGGAGAGGCTTTAAAAAAGCACTTTCTATTATTGGATTCAAACATGCAACCTTTGGAATCAGAGGCAGATCCTTACGCCCATCTACCATCCCAGTCCACAATACCATAGCAAATCCAAAACCTACTCGAAGGTTACAGCGCTCACTGTTGCCCCTAGTGGCAGGTTTCCACATCATCTCCCGACATCCACAGACATGGATGGACGTTGAATACTGACTTGTATCACAGGTGACCTTGCTGGGTTTACCCGGCTTCAAGTGTGTGTGTGGGGATGTTTGCAGAGGGTGGTGTACATGGACAGTGTGTGTGTGTGTGTGTGTGTGTGTGTGTGTGTGTGTGTGTGTGTGTGTGTGTGTGTGTGTGTGTGTGTGTGTGTGTGTGTGTGTGTGTGTATGTGTGTGTTGTGTGTGTGTGTGTGTGTGTGCTCACACTTACACCTTCCTTTGGTATACAAACCTCTCCCTACCCTCATAGCCTATAGCTCCTCTGTCTTCCACATTTCCACACCTGTTCTGGCTAGTCTTCAGCTGAAGTGAGTCTTCAGCAATTAGTCGTAGCCTGTAGCTGAGAGGTAACCTAGTAGCACGGACTAGCAGAGGCCCACCCACCAGCTCCTCTCCTCTCTCTGAACCCAGGTGAGACAGACACTAGTTAGGATCAATCCCTCTCGCACACCCACTACCTCCCATCCTCTCCGCTCAGTTTGAATGGAGGAGTGAGGCGAGGTGGGGGGGCACAGAGAGTTCACAGAGACACTTCTATGGCGCTGTCGTGTGTTTGATGGGCAGCCCACTCTGTGTGTTCAGCACTACGTGTGAGAGATACTCTGCGGTTTCTCTGGATGGTGTGTTTGCAGTGGGCTTTAGCGTGTCTGGTTTGTACAGGATGGTTGGTAGGAAGATGGTGGCCTGCAGGAGAGCTGTATCTCTGCTGCCCCTCACAGGAGCTGACATGGAACTGCAGGTAGAGTGGTGGTGGAGGAGGCTGGGCTGATGTTCCTCGGCATAGCCCTCTGTCTTCCATTCTGTAAGTCATAGTCAGTTTCTCCCTCGCTTTCCCTCACTCATGACTCCACACACTCTCGCTCGATAGTCTCTCTCTCTCAGTTATTCAGTAGCTAACATTAAGAGAGAGGTGCAACACTAACCAATCCCCAGTGATATGGTGACTATGAGCCCTGAAGATCCTTATAGAGCACTGTAAGGTACTTAACATGCTGACCACACTGCTCGCGTTACATGTGCAAGTGTTGCTAAATAAATGTGCACTTATATGTTATTCAATAATTTAATCCAAAGTGCTCGCACGCGTAAACGATTGTCTGCATAGCCAGGCGATAAAATACAACTTGGTTATATTTTAGATGCTTGACGCGCTGCAAGTCCCCGTCTCTCCCATCCACTCATTGGTTTTTAGGATCATATACCCACGTGGGTGATTGAAAGATGAACTGAGTTCCGTACTCCAGTCCAGTTGGTGGTGGTAATGCACCTTAAAGTTGGTTGCCCACCGCCATATAACATCCAAAGAAGAAGAAGAAGCCTGAAGGAGGAGAGATTACTGGAAACTAACTAGGTTTCCTCTTTTATCAGTGGATTACATGTCGGAGTAGAGAACACATGTGACTTAAAATGGGTTAAAATTCTACAAAGATCTGAAGACCTTGTGCATTTCAGGTAAAATAACAACCCAATGTATATATCCCAGGACAAATTAGCTAGCAACAGCAAGCTAGCTAGCTAAATTGCCATACATATTTCATGCTTTTGACCTGTCCCCAAATTAATATAGTTGGTTCAGAGGTCGCTTTGACGTTTTTTTAACCTGCGTGTCCTGATCCCGTCTGGTGTGGACGGACAAAATCAATATGCACGCGATGGCGCACGCACGTGCCCGGTGTAGTCAGCATGTAAAGGGTCAACAGGAGAAACAGTGTGAGTAGCCGTAGGTGCTCTCCATGGTCCTTAAAATAATCTCAAATTAGCTCTCTGTGCTCCTGAGCCTTGAAAAGCCCCCATAGGGTTAAAGCTCACCCTAAGTGGATATTCCTAGAGACACAACATGACGTTATGAGATGCTCTCCGTGGTCCTAAACTCTCCGTGGCACCATGCAGCTAAAAACGGCTCTGATTGGTTGTGACCTGGAAAAACAACAAGGAGCTCCCCGGGTTCCTGAACAGACCACAGAGGCTAAAAGGACCTTTCTGTGGTGGTGAAAATATTGGACGTGGTTTAAGGGAGCTGTCCGTGGTTCTGAACGTTTTACTGCACAGTAAAAAGACTCAAAACTGCTTCAGCAAACAGCAGGAGCAGAGCCTTAGGCAGTTTTTAGACACACACACACACACACACACACACACACACACACACACACACACACACACACACACACACACACACACACACACAGGGATAATAGAGGAACATCCATTTAGGAAAGAGGAGAGCATTAGGGAGATTTAATTTGCTTAATGAAGAATGCATCCCTCTTCTCTGTCTCTGTATGCCTATGCACTGTAGTAATGCATATTCCCCTCCAACAGTTAACCCACTGTTCTTAGGCCGTCATTGAAAATAAGAATTTGTTCTTAACTGACTTGCCTAGTTAAATAAAGGTAATAAATATACACAGTGCCTTGCGAAAGTATTCGGCCCCCTTGAACTTTGCGACCTTTTGCCACATTTCAGGCTTCAAACATAAAGATATAAAACTGTATTTTTTTGTGAAGAATCAACAACAAGTGGGACACAATCATGAAGTGGAACGACATCTATTGGATATTTCAAACTTTTTTAACAAATCAAAAACTGAAAAATTGGGCGTGCAAAATTATTCAGCCCCTTTACTTTCAGTGCAGCAAACTCTCTCCAGAAGTTCAGTGAGGATCTCTGAATGATCCAATGTTGACCTAAATGACTAATGATGATAAATACAATCCACCTGTGTGTAATCAAGTCTCCGTATAAATGCACCTGCACTGTGATAGTCTCAGAGGTCCGTTAAAAGCGCAGAGAGCATCATGAAGAACAAGGAACACACCAGGCAGGTCCGAGATACTGTTGTGAAGAAGTTTAAAGCCGGATTTGGATACAAAAAGATTTAAACATCCCAAGGAGCACTGTGCAAGCGATAATATTGAAATGGAAGGAGTATCAGACCACTGCAAATCTACCAAGACCTGGCCGTCCCTCTAAACTTTCAGCTCATACAAGGAGAAGACTGATCAGAGATGCAGCCAAGAGACCCATGATCACTCTGGATGAACTGCAGAGATTTACAGCTGAGGTGGGAGACTCTGTCCATAGGACAACAATCAGTCGTATATTGCACAAATCTGGCCTTTATGGAAGAGTGGCAAGAAGAAAGCCATTTCTTAAAGATATCCATAAAAAGTGTCGTTAAAGTTTGCCACAAGCCACCTGGGAGACACACCAAACATGTGGAAGAAGGTGCTCTGGTCAGATGAAACCAAAATTGAACTTTTTGGCAACAATGCAAAACGTTATGTTTGGCGTAAAAGCAACACAGCTGAACACACCATCCCCACTGTCAAACATGGTGGTGGCAGCATCATGGTTTGGGCCTGCTTTTCTTCAGCAGGGACAGGGAAGATGGTTACAATTGATGGGAAGATGGATGGAGCCAAATACAGGACCATTCTGGAAGAAAACCTGATGGAGTCTGCAAAAGACCTGAGACTGGGACGGAGATTTGTCTTCCAACAAGACAATGATCCAAAACATAAAGCAAAATCTACAATGGAATGGTTCAAAAATAAACATATCCAGGTGTTAGAATGGCCAAGTCAAAGTCCAGACCTGAATCCAATCGAGAATCTGTGGAAAGAACTGAAAACTGCTGTTCACAAATGCTCTCCATCCAACCTCACTGAGCTCGAGCTGTTTTGCAAGGAGGAATGGGAAAAAATGTCAGTCTCTCGATGTGCAAAACTGATAGAGACATACCCCAAGCGACTTACGGCTGTAATCGCAGCAAAAGGTGGCGCTACAAAGTATTAACTTAAGGGGGCTGAATAATTTTGCACGCCCAATTTTTCAGTTTTTGATTTGTTAAAAAAGTTTGAAATATCCAATAAATGTCGTTCAACTTCATGATTGTGTCCCACTTATTGTTGATTCTTCACAAAAAAATACAGTTTTATATCTTTATGTTTGAAGCCTGAAATGTGGCAAAAGTTCGCAAAGTTCAAGGGGGCCTAAAATTTTCGCAAGGCACTGTATATATCTCAGCATGTTGAGGTCTGTCTCTCCATATATCTCATCATGTTGAGGTCTGTCTCTCCATATATCTCATCATGTTGAGGTCTGTCTCTCCATATATCTCAGCATGTTGAGGTCGGTCTCTCCATATATCTCATCATGTTGAAGTCTGTCTCTCCATATATCTCAGCATGTTGAGGTCTGTCTCTCCATATATCTCAGTATGTTGAGGTCTGTCTCTCCATATATCTCAGCATGTTGAGGTCTGTCTCTCCATATATCTCAGCATGTTGAGGTCTGTCTCTCCATATATCTCAGCATGTTGAGGTCTGTCTCTCCTTATATCTCAGTATGTTGAGGTCTGTCTCTCCATATATCTCAGCATGTTGAGGTCTGTCTCTCCATATATCTCATCATGTTGAGGCCTGTCTCTCCATATATCTCATCATGTTGAGGTCTGTCTCTCCATATATCTCAGCATGTTGAGGTCTGTCTCTCCATATATCTCAGTATGTTGAGGTCTGTCTCTCCATATATCTCAGCATGTTGAGGTCTGTCTCTCCATATATCTCATCATGTTGAGGTCTGTCTCTCCATATATCTCAGTATGTTGAGGTCTGTCTCTCCATATATCTCATCATGTTGAGGTCTGTCTCTCCATATATCTCATCATGTTGAGGTCTGTCTCTCCATATATCTCAGCATGTTGAGGTCTGTCTCTCCATATATCTCAGCATGTTGAGGTCTGTCTCTCCATATATCTCATCATGTTGAGGACTGTCTCTCCATATATCTCATCATGTTGAGGTCTGTCTCTCCATATATCTCATCATGTTGAGGTCTGTCTCTCCATATATCTCAGCATGTTGAGGTCTGTCTCTCCATATATCTCATCATGTTGAGGACTGTCTCTCCATATATCTCAGTATGTTGAGGTCTGTCTCTCCATATATCTCAGCATGTTGAGGTCTGTCTCTCCATATATCTCATCATGTTGAGGACTGTCTCTCCATATATCTCAGCATGTTGAGGTCTGTCTCTCCATATATCTCAGCATGTTGAGGTCTGTCTCTCCATATATCTCATCATGTTGAGGTCTGTCTCTCCATATATCTCAGCATGTTGAGGTCTGTCTCTCCATATATCTCATCATGTTGAGGACTGTCTCTCCATATATCTCATCATGTTGAGGTCTGTCTCTCCATATATCTCATCATGTTGAGGTCTGTCTCTCCATATATCTCAGCATGTTGAGGTCTGTCTCTCCATATATCTCATCATGTTGAGGACTGTCTCTCCATATATCTCAGTATGTTGAGGTCTGTCTCTCCATATATCTCAGCATGTTGAGGTCTGTCTCTCCATATATCTCATCATGTTGAGGACTGTCTCTCCATATATCTCAGCATGTTGAGGTCTGTCTCTCCATATATCTCAGCATGTTGAGGTCTGTCTCTCCATATATCTCATCATGTTGAGGTCTGTCTCTCCATATATCTCAGCATGTTGAGGTCTGTCTCTCCATATATCTCATCATGTTGAGGTCTGTCTCTCCATATATCTCAGCATGTTGAGGTCTGTCTCTCCATATATCTCATCATGTTGAGGTCTGTCTCTCCATATATCTCATCATGTTGAGGACTGTCTCTCCATATATCTCAGCATGTTGAGGTCTGTCTCTCCATATATCTCAGCATGTTGAGGTCTGTCTCTCCATATATCTCAGCATGTTGAGGACTGTCTCTCCATATATCTCAGCATGTTGAGGTCTGTCTCTCCATATATCTCAGCATGTTGAGGTCTGTCTCTCCATATATCTCAGCATGTTGAGGACTGTCTCTCCATATATCTCATCATGTTGAGGACTGTCTCTCCATATATCTCAGCATGTTGAGGTCTGTCTCTCCATATATCTCAGCATGTTGAGGTCTGTCTCTCCATATATCTCAGTATGTTGAGGTCTGTCTCTCCATATATCTCAGCATGTTGAGGTCTGTCTCTCCATATATCTCAGCATGTTGAGGTCTGTCTCTCCATATATCTCATCATGTTGAGGTCTGTCTCTCCATATATCTCAGTATGTTGAGGTCTGTCTCTCCATATATCTCATCATGTTGAGGACTGTCTCTCCATATATCTCAGCATGTTGAGGTCTGTCTCTCCATATATCTCAGCATGTTGAGGTCTGTCTCTCCATATATCTCATCATGTTGAGGTCTGTCTCTCCATATATCTCAGTATGTTGAGGTCTGTCTCTCCATATATCTCAGCATGTTGAGGTCTGTCTCTCCATATATCTCAGCATGTTGAGGTCTGTCTCTCCATATATCTCAGCATGTTGAGGACTGTCTCTCCATATATCTCATCATGTTGAGGACTGTCTCTCCATATATCTCAGCATGTTGAGGTCTGTCTCTCCATATATCTCATCATGTTGAGGTCTGTCTCTCCATATATCTCATCATGTTGAGGACTGTCTCTCCATATATCTCATCATGTTGAGGTCTGTCTCTCCATATATCTCAGTATGTTGAGGTCTGTCTCTCCATATATCTCAGCATGTTGAGGTCTGTCTCTCCATATATCTCATCATGTTGAGGACTGTCTCTCCATATATCTCATCATGTTGAGGTCTGTCTCTCCATATATCTCATCATGTTGAGGACTGTCTCTCCATATATCTCATCATGTTGAGGACTGTCTCTCCATATATCTCATCATGTTGAGGTCTGTCTCTCCATATATCTCATCATGTTGAGGTCTGTCTCTCCATATATCTCAGTATGTTGAGGTCTGTCTCTCCATATATCTCATCATGTTGAGGACTGTCTCTCCATATATCTCATCATGTTGAGGTCTGTCTCTCCATATATCTCATCATGTTGAGGACTGTCTCTCCATATATCTCAGCATGTTGAGGACTGTCTCTCCATATATCTCAGCATGTTGAGGTCTGTCTCTCCATATATCTCAGCATGTTGAGGTCTGTCTCTCCATATATCTCAGCATGTTGAGGTCTGTCTCTCCATATATCTCAGCATGTTGAGGTCTGTCTCTCCATATATCTCAGTATGTTGAGGTCTGTCTCTCCATATATCTCATCATGTTGAGGACTGTCTCTCCATATATCTCATCATGTTGAGGACTGTCTCTCCATATATCTCAGCATGTTGAGGACTGTCTCTCCATATATCTCATCATGTTGAGGTCTGTCTCTCCATATATCCCAGCATGTTGAGGTCTGTCTCTCCATATATCTCATCATGTTGAGGACTGTCTCTCCATATATCTCATCATGTTGAGGTCTGTCTCTCCATATATCTCATCATGTTGAGGTCTGTCTCTCCATATATCTCATCATGTTGAGGACTGTCTCTCCATATATCTCATCATGTTGAGGACTGTCTCTCCATATATCTCATCATGTTGAGGTCTGTCTCTCCATATATCTCATCATGTTGAGGTCTGTCTCTCCATATATCTCAGTATGTTGAGGTCTGTCTCTCCATATATCTCATCATGTTGAGGACTGTCTCTCCATATATCTCATCATGTTGAGGTCTGTCTCTCCATATATCTCATCATGTTGAGGACTGTCTCTCCATATATCTCAGCATGTTGAGGACTGTCTCTCCATATATCTCAGCATGTTGAGGTCTGTCTCTCCATATATCTCAGCATGTTGAGGTCTGTCTCTCCATATATCTCAGCATGTTGAGGTCTGTCTCTCCATATATCTCAGCATGTTGAGGTCTGTCTCTCCATATATCTCAGTATGTTGAGGTCTGTCTCTCCATATATCTCATCATGTTGAGGACTGTCTCTCCATATATCTCATCATGTTGAGGACTGTCTCTCCATATATCTCAGCATGTTGAGGACTGTCTCTCCATATATCTCATCATGTTGAGGTCTGTCTCTCCATATATCTCATCATGTTGAGGTCTGTCTCTCCATATATCTCATCATGTTGAGGTCTGTCTCTCCATATATCTCAGCATGTTGAGGTCTGTCTCTCCATATATCTCAGCATGTTGAGGTCTGTCTCTCCATATATCTCAGCATGTTGAGGTCTGTCTCTCCATATATCTCATCATGTTGAGGTCTGTCTCTCCATATATCTCAGCATGTTGAGGTCTGTCTCTCCATATATCTCAGTATGTTGAGGTCTGTCTCTCCATATATCTCAGCATGTTGAGGTCTGTCTCTCCATATATCTCAGTATGTTGAGGTCTGTCTCTCCATATATCTCAGCATGTTGAGGTCTGTCTCTCCATATATCTCATCATGTTGAGGACTGTCTCTCCATATATCTCAGCATGTTGAGGTCTGTCTCTCCATATATCTCATCATGTTGAGGTCTGTCTCTCCATATATCTCAGCATGTTGAGGTCTGTCTCTCCATATATCTCAGCATGTTGAGGTCTGTCTCTCCATATATCTCAGCATGTTGAGGTCTGTCTCTCCATATATCTCAGCATGTTGAGGTCTGTCTCTCCATATATCTCATCATGTTGAGGTCTGTCTCTCCATATATCTCAGCATGTTGAGGTCTGTCTCTCCATATATCTCAGTATGTTGAGGTCTGTCTCTCCATATATCTCAGCATGTTGAGGTCTGTCTCTCTTTTTGCTTATTCTTTTCCTGCTTTTCTTTCAGTTCTGCAGTTTTCTGCTTTACCCTCCTGGGGCAGTTCTGTCATTTTTTTTATTACATAATGTGAACGAAGTGAAATACACACACACATGAACACACACAATGCATATTGGGCAAAAAGTGCAGCTACACACACACAACTGCAGTCCTATGCTGCACACGTACCAACCAACACAGATTAAGTGCACAACATGAACACACACATACACACACAAATCAATGTGGCCTGTGTTCGACATCAAAGCAACGTCTGTACACCAAGCTGAAGGGCATGGCTGCACAGCTTAAGCAATTGACCAGCAACACTGCTCACACACACACACACACACACACACACACACACACACACACACACACACACACACACACACACACACACACACACAGATAGCACTGACTGTCACTGCTTCTCAATCCAATTCTGAAACAGTATGGCTTCCGTGGGAACTACACTAGAGGGGAAAACTCCAAAAGAACAGTTCAGGCTCTCAGTGAATAGCAACGAATTAACAATTTATCATTAGCTTAGCAACATTGTACACTTGTCTACTTCCCAAATCTCGTTAAACACAGTTGGGAGTTAAATGAAACCACACTATTACTATTCTACACATGCATAAGGACGTGCAGTCATGCGTGGCAAGGCTCAATGATGGGCTTGTTTATCTGTGTGCCACCCACTTGGTTGTACACCAATTTTTCCCGTCTAAACAGGTGATTTCTCTTCGTTAACGTGGAGGAGAACGAGTTGAGCTCGTGGCTTTTTAGGGTTTGGTGTTTGTGTGTGTTTGTGTGTGTTGTCTAGGGGTTTAGAGGTTAGTTAGAGGTTCTAGGCAGTGTTTCCCAAACTCGGTCCTGGGACCCCAAGGGGGGCCCGATTAGTTATTTGCCCTAGTACCACACAGCTCATTAAAATAATCAACTAATCATCAATCTTTCATTGCTTGAATCAGCTGGAAAATTCCAGAAAATTATGTCATGACTTTAGAAGCTTCTGATAGGCTAATTGGCATAATTTGAGTCAATTGGAGGTGTACCTGTGGGTGTATTTCAAGGCCTACCTTTAGCCTCTTCGCTTGACATAATGGGAAAATCAAAAGAAATCAGCCAAGACCTCATAAAAAAAATTGTAGACCTCCACAAGTCTGGTTCATTCTTGGGAGCAATTTCCTGAAGGTACCTGTACAAACAAACAAAGTAAAGGTATTGGAGTGGCCATCACAAAGCCCTGCCCTCAATCCTACAGAAAATGTTTGGGCAGAACTGAAAAAGCGTGTGAGAGCAAGGAGGCCTACAAACCTGACTCAGTTACACCAGCTCTGTCAGGAGGAATGGGACAAAATTCACCCAACTTATTGTGGGAATCTTGTGGAAGGCTAACGAAATGTTTGACCCAAGTTAAACAATTTAAAGGCAATGCTACCAAATACTAATTGAGTGTATGTAAACTTCTGACCCAATGGGAAAATGATGAAATAAATACAATCTGAAATAAACAATTATCTCTACTATCATTTTGACATTTCACATTCTTAAAATAAAGTGGTGATCCTATCTGACTGCAAATGGGTCTTCCAAATGGACAATGACCCCAAGCATAAATCCAGGGAATTTTTAAATGAGAAGAATGTCAATAATTGTAAATACATTTAAAAAAAACGGAGTTTACATGTATTTGGCTAAAGTGTATGTAAACTTCCGACTTCAACTGTATGTAGTGTTCGGGGCAACAACACTGAAGTAGAGGATGTTAATGAGAGACGGCTCTGGAGAGGTTCTCACAGCTGCAGGACTAGTCTGATGTCAATATCACTCCTAACACTACATTACTGAACACTAGTCTGATATCAATATCACTCCTAACACTACATTACTGAATACAACTAAAACTGCCTAGTGTCTCTTAACTACTGCAGCCAGAGAGATGGGTGGATGTGTTTGATTGTGTGTGTCAGAAAGAGCAAGAGAATAAGAAAGAGTGAGAAAGTAAGAAAGAGCGAGAGAAAATAAGAGAGAGATTGAGAGTGAGTGAGAGAATGAGAGAGAAAATAAGAGAGAGAATAAGAGAGAGAGAGAATAATTTGGAATGAGAAAATAAGAAAGAGAGAGAGAAAATAAGAGAGAGAGTGAGTGAGAGAGAGAGAGAGTGAGAGTGAGTGAGAGAATGAGAGAGAAAATAAGAGAGAGAATAAGAGAGAGAGAGAATAATTTGGAATGAGAAAATAAGAAAGAGAGAGAGAAAATAAGAGAGAAAGAGAGAGAGAGAGAGAGAGAGAGAGAGAGAGAGAATAATTTGGAGTGAGAAAATAAGAGAGAGAGAGAGAGAGTGAGTGAGAGAGAGAAAGAGAGAGTGAGTGAGAGAATGAGGGAGAAAATAAGAGAGAAAATAAGAGAGAGAGAGTGAGTGAGAGTGAGAGAGAGAGAGTGAGTGAGTGAGTGAGTGAGTGAGTGAGTGAGTGAGTGAGTGAGTGAGTGAGTGAGAGTGAGAGAATGAGAGAGAAAATAAGAGAGAGACAGAGAGAGAAAATAAGAGTGAGAGATAGAATGGGAGAGAGTGACAGAGAGAAAGACAATAGAAGACAAAGGATACAGGGACTGCTGTTTCTCCACTCTCTCACTCTCTCACTCTCTCTCACTCTCACATTTCTAAACTAACGATGATGAGGATGACATGGCAGCAGGCCTGCTCTCTTAACCGGATTACATAATGGTGCCCGGGCGGCTCCAGAGCTACAGCCCAGGATGTGCTGACAGCATGCTTTCTCAACGTCATTAGCAATGCTCACACAGCTGGCTCAGGGGAAGGGGGGAGGGAGAGGAGGAGGGGCGGAGGGGGAGGGAGCACGAGAGAGGGAGGAGGGCGAGGGGATGGAGAGAGATCGGGAGGGAGGGAGAGGAGAGGGAGGGAGGATAGATAGAGGGGGGGAGTGGGGGAGAAGGGAGGGTGCGAGGGGACAAAGAGAGATCGGGAGGGAGGGAGAGGAGAGGGAGAGAGGATAGATAGAGGGACGGAGTGAGGGAGAGGGAGGAGGGAGGGGGATGGGAGGGAGATGGGGAGGGAGAGGGAGAGGAGAGGGAGGGAGCAGGGAGAGAGGATAGAGAGGGAGGGAGCGGGGGAAGGGGGGAGGGAGATGGGAAGGAGGGCGATGTGGAAGGAGGGCGAGGAGAGGGAGGGAGGGAGGGAGCAGGGGAGAGGGAGGGAGGGAGCGGGGGAGAGGGAGGAGGGAGTGGGAGTGAGGGAGGGAGGAGGGAGCAAGGGAGAGGGACGGAGATAGAGGAAGAGGGAGAGGAGAGGGGGGAAGCATGGGGGTTTACACATCCTGGGGTTCAGGGTCTATCCCGACCCCTCCGCTGAGCTGAAGTGAACCCCTTGGCCACCCCCCACTGCCACTGTTTCCAATAATACTGCAGCGATGCAGCAAAGCCTGTGTTTCATCCGTTGCTCTCCTCCTCTCAACGGAGAGAGGGATGAAAGCAGAGGATTGGTATTCCTCGACACGACTATTAACAAACACTTCCCATCTCACACATCAAACACTATGGCCGGGAAGCAGTCCACACGAAATAATTAAAAAGACAGGCTTCAATGTTTGTATGTGTTGGCTTTATGGAGATTATTATTACAAATGGCAACACAAGTTACTCTTAGATTTGCATAACGTTCCTAAAGAAAGACTACATACAGTACCAGGACAATGTCATTAAAGTCCCATTAGACACACCAGAGACCGCTGACCCCAAAACAACACCGCTAATATGTTTTGGAGGTTTTGATTGGATGTGAGAAATACACCAGCATGAAGGCGCAAACACGATACTATGATAAATAGGAAAACAATAAACAAAACAAACGATTCCGTTGAACATGGAACTACATGGATGTTGAAGGAGATAATGATGTCTGCAGTTTTTAATACACGTGTTTACAAGGCCCTTCGTAAGGACTGTGACTATCACTTAACTTGTTAAAATGGGATTTTAAGTCTAAAAACACTGCTGAAAATTGGTCGAGATAAAAACAAGAATCTGCATATTCAGAGGTTTAGAAACAGTCCGAGTCAGAGGTTTAGAAACAGTCCGAGTCAGAGGTTTAGAAACAGTCCGAGTCAGAGGTTTAGAAACAGTCCGAGTCAGAGGTTTAGAAACAGTCCGAGTCAGAGGTTTAGAAACAGTCCGAGTCAGAGGTTTAGAAACAGTCAGAGTCAGAAGTTTAGAAACAGTCCGAGTCAGAAATTTAGAAACAGTCCGAGTCAGAGGTTTAGAAACAGTCCGAGTCAGAAGTTTAGAAACAGTCCGAGTCAGAAGTTTAGAAACAGCCCGAGTCAGAGGTTTAGAAACAGTCCGAGTCAGAGGTTTAGAAACAGTCAAGAGTCAGAGGTTTAGAAATAGTCAAGAGTCAGAGGTTTAGAAACAGTCCGAGTCAGAGGTTTAGAAACAGTCCGAGTCAGAGGTTTAGAAATAGTCAAGAGTCAGAGGTTTAGAAACAGTCAAGAGTCAGAGGTTTAGAAACAGTCCGAGTCAGAGGTTTAGAAACAGTCCGAGTCAGAGGTTTAGAAATAGTCAAGAGTCAGAAGTTTAGAAACAGTCCGAGTCAGAAGTTTAGAAACAGTCCGAGTCAGAGGTTTAGAAACAGTCCGAGTCAGAGGTTTAGAAACAGTCCGAGTCAGAGGTTTAGAAACAGTCCGAGTCAGAGGTTTAGAAACAGTCCGAGTCAGAGGTTTAGAAACAGTCCGAGTCAGAGGTTTAGAAACAGTCAAGAGTCAGAGGTTTAGAAACAGTCAAGAGTCAGAGGTTTAGAAACAGTCAAGAGTCAGAGGTTTAGAAACAGTCAAGAGTCAGAGGTTTAGAAACAGTCCGAGTCAGAGGTTTAGAAACAGTCCGAATCAGAAGTTTAGAAATAGTTAAGAGTCAGAGGTTTAGAAACAGTCAAGAGTCAGAGGTTTAGAAAGAGTCAAGAGTCAGAAGTTTAGAAACAGTCAAGAGTCAGAGGTTTAGAAACAGTCCGAGTCAGAGGTTTAGAAACAGTCAAGAGTCAGAGGTTTAGAAACAGTCAAGAGTCAGAGGTTTAGAAACAGTCAAGAGTCAGAGGTTTAGAAACAGTCCGAGTCAGAGGTTTAGAAACAGTCAAGAGTCAGAGGTTTAGAAACAGTCAAGAGTCAGAGGTTTAGAAACAGTCAAGAGTCAGAAGTTTAGAAACAGTCCGAGTCAGAAGTTTAGAAACAGTCCGAGTCAGAGGTTTAGAAACAGTCCGAGTCAGAGGTTTAGAAACAGTCCGAGTCAGAAGTTTAGAAACAGTCCGAGTCAGAGGTTTAGAAACAGTCCGAGTCAGAGGTTTAGAAACAGTCCGAGTCAGAGGTTTAGAAACAGTCAAGAGTCAGAGGTTTAGAAACAGTCAAGAGTCAGAGGTTTAGAAACAGTCAAGAGTCAGAGGTTTAGAAACAGTCAAGAGTCAGAGGTTTAGAAACAGTCCGAGTCAGAGGTTTAGAAACAGTCAAGAGTCAGAGGTTTAGAAACAGTCCGAGTCAGAGGTTTAGAAACAGTCCGAGTCAGAAGTTTAGAAATAGTCAAGAGTCAGAGGTTTAGAAACAGTCAAGAGTCAGAGGTTTAGAAAGAGTCAAGAGTCAGAAGTTTAGAAACAGTCAAGAGTCAGAGGTTTAGAAACAGTCAGAGTCAGAGGTTTAGAAACAGTCAAGAGTCAGAGGTTTAGAAACAGTCAAGAGTCAGAGGTTTAGAAACAGTCAAGAGTCAGAGGTTTAGAAACAGTCCGAGTCAGAGGTTTAGAAACAGTCAAGAGTCAGAGGTTTAGAAACAGTCAAGAGTCAGAGGTTTAGAAACAGTCAAGAGTCAGAAGTTTAGAAACAGTCCGAGTCAGAGGTTTAGAAATAGTCAAGAGTCAGAGGTTTAGAAACAGTCCGAGTCAGAGGTTTAGAAACAGTCAAGAGTCAGAGGTTTAGAAACAGTCAAGAGTCAGAGGTTTAGAAACAGTCCGAGTCAGAGGTTTAGAAACAGTCCGAGTCAGAGGTTTAGAAACAGTCAAGAGTCAGAGGTTTAGAAACAGTCAAGAGTCAGAGGTTTAGAAACAGTCAAGAGTCAGAGGTTTAGAAACAGTCCGAGTCAGAGGTTTAGAAACAGTCAAGAGTCAGAGGTTTAGAAACAGTCCGAGTCAGAGGTTTAGAAACAGTCCGAGTCAGAAGTTTAGAAATAGTCAAGAGTCAGAGGTTTAGAAACAGTCAAGAGTCAGAGGTTTAGAAAGAGTCAAGAGTCAGAAGTTTAGAAACAGTCAAGAGTCAGAGGTTTAGAAACAGTCCGAGTCAGAGGTTTAGAAACAGTCAAGAGTCAGAGGTTTAGAAACAGTCAATAGTCAGAGGTTTAGAAACAGTCAAGAGTCAGAGGTTTAGAAACAGTCCGAGTCAGAGGTTTAGAAACAGTCAAGAGTCAGAGGTTTAGAAACAGTCAAGAGTCAGAGGTTTAGAAACAGTCAAGAGTCAGAAGTTTAGAAACAGTCCGAGTCAGAGGTTTAGAAATAGTCAAGAGTCAGAGGTTTAGAAACAGTCCGAGTCAGAGGTTTAGAAACAGTCAAGAGTCAGAGGTTTAGAAACAGTCAAGAGTCAGAGGTTTAGAAACAGTCCGAGTCAGAGGTTTAGAAACAGTCAAGAGTCAGAGGTTTAGAAATAGTCAAGAGTCAGAGGTTTAGTCCGAGTCAGAAGTTTAGAAACAGTATATTTTTGGACGTCTGTTACGCTGCCAGCTAGGCAACAAGTGCCAAATCCCTCTCAGGAAAACATTAGCAGATGTGAATTTTAACTGCAGCTGTATTTATCTGTGTTCCCAAAGACTTGGACGTTTCCACAAGATGAAACCCAAAGGAGAGTGAAAATGACCCATGTTAGGAGGGCTAGCACAGACACGCTCTGACGTCTGACTAAATACTGGAATGAGGAATCTGCCACTGGTGAATACATTACAAAACACACACACACATGCATACACAAACACACACACACACAGATTCCCGTGAGCGGGAGTGTGGAAAACATCTCAACACCATTCCCACAACACTTCCACAGACACACACACACATATCTCTGTCTCTGTCACTCTCTGTCTCTCTCTGTGTCTCTCTCTCTCTCTGTCATTCTCTCTCTGTCACTCTCTCTCTGTCACTCTGTCACTCTCTGTCTCTCTCTGTGTCTCTCTCTCTCTGTCATTCTCTCCCTGTCACTCTCTGTCATTCTCTCTCTGTCACTCTGTGTCTCTCTGTGTCTCTCAATGTCTCTCTGTGTATCTCTGTGTCTCTCTGTGTCTCTCTCTCTAATTAGTAGGAAGCCTGACTTTGGCAGCTGCTGTCTGTTTGCATGTTGGTATTCGCACCGCCTTCTGATTGGGCCCCGCTCGCTTCCTCTGGGAGTAAGAAGCTCCAGGGTTGGTTAAACATCCACGGGGCAGAGTGGAGCCGCAACACAACAGGGGATCCACACATCTCCAATACTCTCGGCACTCAAAGACCACGGCAGCCTTACAAACACAGAACAACACTGTATCCTATAGGCCTCCACAATGTTGACAACACAGACTTCACAGTTTGGTTGGCAGAGATCTTAAACTCAGCTTAGAGTTTAGATGTGAGGGTGGCAACTTTTAAGGGAGAGGAGGGTCCTAAATTGTTGTGTGTGTGTGTCAGTCTAGCACAGGACAGTGGGACCTCCATCAGTCAGGCCCACATACTGTGAAAGCCTGCAGCCCTTTCGACTCAGCCCCCTCCCCCCACCCCCCCAGTAGGACACATCCGGCTCTCCCTGCAGTATTAGACAACTCCAAAGCTCCCCTTCTTTTGCTTCCTCTTTGTCTCTGTTGTTTTGTCTCTCAATTTACCTATCTCTCTCCTCCATCCGCTCTTCTCTACCCTCTCTCTTTACCCTCTCTCTTTACCCTCTCTCTACTACCCTCTCTCTACTACCCTCTCTCTTTACCCTCTTTCTACTACCCTCTCTCTACTACCCTCTCTACTACCCTCTCTCTACTACCCTTTCTCTTTACCCTCTCTCTACTACCCTCACTACTATCCTCTTTCTACTACCCTCTCTCTACTACCCTCTCTACTACCCTCTCTCTACTACCCTCTCTCTACTACCCTCTCTCTACTACCCTCTCTCTTTACCCTCTCTCTACTACCCTTTCTCTTTACCCTCTCTCTACTACCCTCTCTCTCTACCATCTCTCTTTACCCTCTCTCTCTACCCTCTCTCTTTACCCTCTCTCTTTACCCTCTTTCTACTACCCCCTCTCTACTACTGTCTCTCTACTACCCACTCTCTACTACCCTCTCTCTACTACCCTCTTTCTACTACCCTCTCTCTTTACCCTCTCTGTACTACCCTCTCTCTACTACCCTCTCTCTTTACCCTCTCTCTACTACCCTCTCTCTACTACCCTCTCTCTTTACCCTGTCTCTACTACTGTCTCTACTTCTCTCTGTTTACCCTCTCTCTACTACCCTGTCTCTTTACTCTCTCTCTACCTTCTCTCTTTACTCTCTCTCTTCTACCTTCTCTTCTACCCTTTCTAGTGTCACTTTTAAATGTTTTCACACTTGTTCCTCCCCTCCCTCCCCTCTTTCACTCCCATCGCTCCCCTCCTCTCTCCCTCTCTTTTCCTCCCTCTCTCTCTCCCTCTCTTTTCCTCCCTCTCTCTCTCCCTCTCTTACCCTCCCTTGCCATCCCTCCCAGCTGTAATTATGTCACTTCCTCCCAGAAGGGAGCACAGTATCAAACTTAGCCCGTTCACCACTATCAACCTCCCTCTAAAGACAGTAAAGCCATATTGTTTCTTCCAGAATACAAGGAGAAACTCCACCGATGCACTGACAAAACTGATGTGGGATCAGTTCTTCTTATGCCGGTCCATCCATCTGTATAACATTAAGTGTAAAACTCAAACTGGCCCTGGATCAATTAATGGGGTATAATGTACTTATCTTCCGCCATTTTGTTTTTTTATGAGTCTCTTTGAGGACAATAGGGAGTACACAAGAACAGTGTTTCCAAAATGTTCAGCTGAGCTTGAGCCAGCCATTGTGGCTAGAACACATTTTGGAAAAGCTTTCTAAGAATCTAACAACACATATAAGAATCACCCATCAACTGTGTATGACCCATCTCTGCAGACACTACTGAACCCACCAAGACCTCCAGCAGCAACAAGATCACTCAGTCAGTCAGGACTTGAAAAGAGAGCAGAGGGCACAGCTCTGCCTTACGGCCACTATATCTTCACGCCAAGGGAGCAATGTTCCTGCTGTTCAAATGTTGTTTGGCTACACACTGGGCCCAGGCAGTGACAAGGACACCCCTTGAAGAGATGTGAGAAAAGATGCTGATTTCCTATTCTGTCTGAGGTGTTGTTTGTGTGTGTGTGTGTGTGTGTGTGTGTGTGTGTGTGTGTGTGTGTGTGTGTGTGTGTGTGTGTGTGTGTGTGTGTGTGTGTGTGTGTGTGTGTGTGTGTGTGTGTGTGTGTGTGTTTGTGCGTGTGTATTCCTGCAGATATCTGGGTGTTTTTGAGAATCTTTTTAAGTAGAACTCTGCTGGCATCACAAACATTCCCGAGAAAGGGGTAGAGGGGGTTTAGAGTGGAGCTGGAGACAGCACTGAGAGAATCAATTAACACGCAGAACACAGGCCCCCGGACTCCTCTGGCTAGCACAAACGTTACACAACATCTATCCCCTCTCTCTGATTCCTCCTCTCCATCCTCTTTCTCTTAATGTTGTCTCCCCTCTTTTCTCTCTTTCTTCATCCCTCTCTCTTACTCCATCCATCCCCATCATCCCACCATCTCTCTTCCCGTCTCTTCTCCACATCCCTGTCTCTCTCTCTCGCTCTACTTCCCTCTCTCTATTTCCCTTTCTACAAATTAGTAAAAAGAGAAAACATCTCTTCTTTTCTCACGCTCCCAAAAAAAGATCATGCCCCCAGTTTGACTCTGTGAATCACTGCCTTTCATGATGTGTCCAATTACTTATGAAGGGTTGACGTCTTCACTGTAATCACAGTGTTTACAACGCAAACTAACTGGGCCCTGACACTTACTCTCTCTCTAGGGGGCCCATTTGGACATGCCTGTCAATCAGTGTGCTAGTTGAGTACCAAGTACATGAATGTGTGGATTAAGCACCAAAGGGATAGTTTATAAAAAAATATAAACTTTGTAGCTAAAATAAACATTGTAGCTGCCTCTGACTATCACTGGCTTCACTGGAGCAAAAGTCTATGAAAGCCATAGAGGCCAGTGGAAATCAAATATCTATTTGTATTTTGAGTGAACTATCCCTTTAGAGGGGCAGTTTAGTATCAAGAAGGCATCTGGTTCAAGTAGCTGATGGCCTTACCTCTGGTGTGACCTTGGCTAGCTGACTATTGACTAGTCCAAGACACCTGACTAACCTCAAGATGAATAGTCCAAGACATCTGACTAAACCTCCTAATAACTAGTCCGAGACATCTGACTAAACCTCCTAATGACGAGTCAAAGACACCTGCATTAACCTCCTAATGACTAGTCCAAGACACCTGACTTAACCTCCTAATGACTAGTCCAAGACACCTGACTAAACCTCCTAATGACTAGTCCAAGACACCTGACTAACCTCCTAATGACTAGTCCAAGACACCTGCATTAACCTCCTAATGACTAGTCCAAGACACCTGACTTAACCTCCTAATGACTAGTCCAAGACACCTGACTAAACCTCCTAATGACTAGTCCAAGACACCTGACTGACCTCCTAATGACTAGTCCAAGACACCTGACTAACCTCCTAATGACTAGTCCAAGACACCTGACTTAACCTCCTAATGACTAGTCCAAGACACCTGACTAACCTCCTAATGACTAGTCCAAGACACCTGACTTAAACTCCTAATGACTAGTCCAAGACACCTGACTAACCTCAAGATGAATAGTCCAAAACATCTGACTAAACCTCCTAATGACTAGTCCAAGACACCTGACTAAACCTCCTAATGAATAGTCCAAGACACTTGACTTAACCTCCTATTGACTAGTCCAAGACACCTGACTAACCTCCTAATGACTAGTCCAGGACACCTGACTTAACCTCCTAATGACTAGTCCAAGACACCTGACTAACCTCCTAATGACTAGTCCAAGACACCTGACTAACCGCAAGATGAATAGTCCAAGACACCTGACTAAACCTCCTAATGACTAGTCCAAGACACCTGACTTAACCTCCTAATGACTAGTCCAAGACACCTGACTAACCTCAAGATGAATAGTCCAAGACATCTGACTTAACCTCCTAATGACTAGTCCAGGACACCTGACTTAACCTCCTAATGACTAGTCCAAGACACCTGACTTAACCTCCTAATGACTAGTCCAAGACACCTGACTAACCTCCTAATGACTAGTCCAAGACATCTGACTTAACCTCCTAATGACGAGTCAAAGACACCTGCATTAACCTCCTAATGACTAGTCCAACACACCTGCATTAACCTCCTAATGACTAGTCCAAGACACCTGACTTAACCTCCTAATGACTAGTCCAGGACACCTGACTTAACCTCCTAATGACTAGTCCAGGACACCTGACTTAACCTCCTAATGACTAGTCCAAGACACCTGACTTAACCTCCTAATGACTAGTCCAAGACACCTGACTAAACCTCCTAATGACTAGTCCAAGACACCTGACTAAACCTCATAATGACTAGTCCAAGACACCTGACTAAACCTCCCAATGACTAGTCCAAGACACCTGACTTAACCTCCTAATGACTAGTCCAGGACACCTGACTTAACCTCCTAATGACTACTCCAAGACACCTGACTTAACCTCCTAATGACTAGTCCAAGACACCTGACTAAACCTCCTAATGACTAGTCCAAGACACCTGACTTAACCTCCTAATGACTAGTCCAGGACACCTGACTAAACCTCATAATGACTAGTCCAAGACACCTGACTAAACCTCCCAATGACTAGTCCAAGACACTTGACTAACCTCCTAATGACTAGTCCAAGACACCTGACTTAACCTCCTAATGACTAGTCCAAGACACCTGACTAACCTCCTGATGACTAGTCCAAGACATCTGACTAACCTCCTAATGACTAGTCCAAGACACCTGACTAACCTCCTAATGACTAGTCCAGGACACCTGACTTAACCTCCTAATGACTAGTCCAAGACACCTGACTTAACCTCCTAATGACTAGTCCAAGACACCTAACTAACCGCAAGATGAATAGTCCAAGACACCTGACTAAACCTCCTAATGACTAGTCCGAGACACCTGACTTAACCTCCTAATGACTAGTCAAAGACACCTGACTTAACCTCCTAATGACTAGTCCAAGAAATCTGACTAAACCTCCTAATGACTAGTCCAAGACACCTGACTTAACCTCCTAATGACTAGTCCAATACACCTGACTAAACATCCCAATGACTAGTCCAAGACACCTGACTAAACCTCCTAATGACTAGTCCAAGACACCTGACTAAACCTCCTAATGACTAGTCTAAGACACCTGACTTAACCTCCTAATGACTAGTCAAAGACACCTGACTAAACATCCCAATGACTAGTCCAAGACACCTGACTTAACCTACTCCAGAAATGACTAGTCCAAGACACCTGACTTCACCTACTCCAGAAATGACTAGCCAGTTGACTGCTCTATGACTGTAATTATAAAATGGACCGATTTGAGTGAAAGTGAAAACTAAGGCTAGGCAAAGATATTCCCAAAGTGATTATGATTAAGTCCTGTCGTTAGACGTTACACTGGCACCGTCATACCATCTGGACCACCTCTGGGCAGCGGGCGCTCGGTGACATACGCTAGAGGGGATAAGGAGTGCTCATAAAGACAGATTACCAAGACATGCTTATGCATATGCACACACACACACACACTCTGTGTCACAATCTGCGTGCTTTACTAATCAGCTCACAGAGACAGCCTGTGGTCTGCCTTTGATCTGCTCTAACACACCCTCCTCCTCTCTCTCGCTCCATCTCACTTTCACTATTTCTCCCCCTCTCTCATTTTCTCTCTCTCTCTCGCCTTCTCGCTCGCTCTCTCTATCTCCGTCTTCTGAAACAAGATATTTCCAGTTTCCATAATTAAGTTAAAAGTTAGATAACTCACTCATTGATCCTGTGCCGTGAAATATGAACTGGGCCTCTGTCGAGATATCTGACTGAGCCCTGAGGATCAGCGTGTGTGTGTGTGTGTGCGTGCGTGCGTCTGTGTGCATGCGTCTGTGTGTGTGTGTGTGTGTTTGTGTATGTGAGTGTGTCTGTTTGTGTGCGTGTGTTCTTGCATGTGTGCACTTAAGTCTGGAGATCACAACCCCTCGCCAGCACACACCCCTCGTCTCAGACCGGCAATAAAACGCGGATTAGGAGGTAAGATGGGGATTTCATTGGCGTTTTCTTTTCTCTGCTATTATATTTTGCTGTGGAACTAATGCAATCTTTTGCCGGGTTATTCATGCAGACTGTGACAGCCTTGCCCCTGGACTCCCATGCAACAGTAAATGTGCTGAGTTAAGAGTGCTTCATTAAACCCTGTTCTTCAAACACACACACACACACACACACACACACAAACACACAGAGCCCATGTCGGCTCCAGTAAGTAGTCAGCACTTTCCCGACCACACTGTTGTGTAAGTCTCTCAACAAAGCCAGCTCTGAAGCTATAACACACACAGGACTGAGAGGGGGAAACGTAGCATGATAATGAAACCCTGCAGAATAATGATGAGGTCTGACAATTTGTCCTCAACGTGGACAGGCCTGAGAGGGAATGCTAAACAACACTATAGGGAGAGAGAGAGTGAGGGAGGAGAGGAGAACAAAGAACATAGAGAGGGTAAGAGATGAATAAAGAGACAGGGATGGAGAGGAAGGAGGGAATTAGATGGAGGGAAAGTTAGAGAATGGGGCGCGGAGGGACGAGCACATGGAGAAAGATCAACAGACAGGAACTGACGGACAGACGGACAGACAGACGGACGAACAGATCTCAAACAGCCTTAAACTAATAACACACAAACAATTATAATTTTTCATGTCTTTATTGAACACACCGTGTAAACATTCACAGTGCAGGGTGGGAAAAGTATGTGAACTCCTGGATTTAATAACTGGTTGACCCTCGTTTGGCAGCAATAACCTCAACCAAAAGTGTTCTGTAGTCAGGAGGAATTTCAAATCAAATCAAAGTTTATTTGTCACGTGCGCCGAATACAACAGTTGTAGGTAGACCTTACAGGGAAATGCTTACTTACAGGCTCTAACCAATAGTGCAATAAAGGTATTAGGTGAACAATGGGGAAGTAAAGAAATAAAAACAACAGTAAAAAGACAGTGAAAAACAGTAGCGAGGCTATAAACAGTAGTGAGGCTATAAAAGTAGCGAGGCTACATACAGTAGTGAGGCTATAAAAGTAGCGAGGCTACATACAGTAGTGAGGCTATAAAAGTAGCGAGGCTACATAAAGACACCGGTTAGTCCGGCTGATTGAGGTAGTATGTACATGTACAGACGTGGCCAAACGTTTTGAGAATGACACAAATATTAATTTTCATAAAGTCTGCTGCCTCAGTTTGTATGATGGCAATTTGCATATACTCCAGAATGTTATGAAGAGTGATCAGATGAATTGCAATTAATTGCAAAGTCCCTCTTTGCCATGCAAATGAACTGAATCCCCAATTTCACTGCATTTCAGCCCTGCCACAAAAGGACCAGCTGATATCATGTTAGTGATTCTCTCGTTAACACAGGTGTGAGTGTTGACGAGGACAAGGCTGGAGATCACTCTGTCATGCTGATTGAGTTCGAATAACAGACCGGAAGCTTCAAAAGGAGGGTGATGCTTGGAATCATTGTTCTTCCTCTGTCAACCATGGTTACCTGCAAGGAAACACATGCAGTCTTCATAGCTTTGCACGAAAAGGGCTTCACAGGCAAGGATATTGCTGCCAGTAAGTGCTGAGCGCGTAGTGCGTAGGAATCGTCTGTCCTCGGTTGCAACACTCACTACCTAGTTCCAAACTGCCTCTGGAAGCAACGTCAGTACAATAATTGTTCGTCGGGAGCTTCATGAAATGGGTTTCCATGGCCGAATAGCCGCACACAAGCCTAAGATCAACATGCGCAATGGGAAGTGTTAGCTGGAGTGGTGTAAAGCTCACGCCATTGGACTCTGTAGCAGTGGAAACACGTTCTCTGGAGTGATCACGATTCACCATCTGGCGGTCCGACGGATGTATTTGAGTTTGGCGGATGCCAGGAGAATGCTACCTGCACGAATGCATAGTGCCAACTGTAAAGATTGGTAAAGGAGGAATAATGGTCTGGGGCTGTTTTTCATGGTTCGGGCCCCTTAGTTCCAGTGAAGGGAAATCTTACTGCTACAGAAAACAATGACATTCGGAGCGTTTCTGTGCTTCCAACTTTGTGGCAACAGTTTGGGGAAGGCCCAAACTGCACAAAGTGAGGTCCATACAGAAATGGTTTATCGAGATAGGTGTGGAAGAACTTGACTGGCCTGCACAGAGCCCAGCCCTCAACCCCATAAAACACCTTTGGGTTGAATTGGAATGCCAACTGTGAGCCAGCCCTAATCGCCCAACATCAGTGTCCACCCTAACTAATGCTCTTGTGGATGAATGGAAGCAAGTCCCCGTAGCAATGTTCTAACGTCTAGTAGAAAGCCTTCCCAGAAGAGTGGAGGCTGTTATAGCAGCAAAGGGGGGACCAACTCCATATTAATTAACTTTGAAATGAGATGTTTGACGAGCAGTGTATGTAAACTTCCGACTTCATCTGTATATAAAGCCTATACAGTTGAAGTCAGAAGTTTACATACACTTAGGTTGGAGTCATTAAAACTTGTTTTTCAACCACTACACAAATTTCTTGTTAACAAATTATAGTTTTGGCAAGTCGGGTTAGGACATCTACTTTGTGCATGACACAAGTAATTTTTCCAACAATTGTTTACAGACAGATTATTTCACTTATAATTCACTGTATCACAATTCCAGTGGGTCAGAAGTTTACATACACTAAGTTGACTGTGCCTTTAAACAGCTTGGAAAATTCCAGAAAATTATGTCATGGCTTTAGAAGCATCTGATAGGATAATTTACATAATTTGAGTCAATTGGAAGAGTACCTGTGGATGTATTTCAAGGCCTACCTTCAAACTCAGTGCCTATTTGCTTGACATCATGGGAAAATCAAAAGAAATCAGCCAAGACCTCAGAAAAAATGTTGTACACCTCCACAAGTTCATCCTTGGGAGCAATTTCCAAACTCCTGAAGGTACAACGTTCATCTGTACAAACAATAGTACGAAAGTATAAACACCATGGGACCACGCAGCTGCTCAGGAAGGAGACGCGTTCTGTCTCCTAGAGATGAATGTACTTTGGTGTGAAAAGTGCAAATCAATCCCAGAACAACAGCAAAGGACCTTGTGAAGATGCTGGCGAAAACAGGTACAAAAGTATCTATATCCACATTAAGACGAGTCCTATATCGACAGAATCTGAAAGGCCACACAGCAAGGAAGAAGACACTGCTCCAAAACCGCCAGATAAAAGCCAGACTACGGTTTGTAACTGCACATTGGGACAAATATCATACTTTTTGGAGTATGTCCTCTGGTCTGATGAAACAAAAATAAAACTGTTTGGCCATAACGACCATCGTTATGTTTGGAGGAAAAAGGGGGAGGCTGAAAGCCGAAGAACACCATCCCAACCGTGAAGCACAGGGGTGGCATTATCATGTTTTGGGGGTGCTTTGCTGCAGGAGAAACTGGTGCACTTCACAAAATAGATGGCATCATGAGGATAGAAAATGATGTGGATATATTGAAGCAACAGCTCAAGACATCAGTCAGGAAGTTAAAGCTTGATTGCAAATGGGTCTTCCAAATGGACAATGACCCCAAGCATACCTCCAAAGTTGTGGCAAAATGGCTTAAGGACAACAAAGTCAAGGTATTGGAGTGGTCATCACAAAGCCCTGAACTCAATCCCATAGAAAATGTGTGGACAGAACTGAAAAATCCTGTGCGAGCAAGGAGGCCTACAAACCTGACTCAGTTACACCAGCTCTGTCAGGAGGAATGGGTCAAAATGCATCCAACTTATTGTGGGAAGCTTGTGGAAGGCTACCGAAACGTTTGACCCAAGTTAAACAATTTAAAGGCAATGCAACCAAATACTAATTGAGTGTATGTAAACTTCTGACCCACTGGGAATGTGTTGAAAGAAATAAAAGCTGAAATAAATAATTCTCTCTACTATTATTCTGACATTTCACATTTTTAAATGTCTCTACTATTATCCTGACTGACCTAAGACCTATTTTATTAAGATTAAATGTCAGGAATTGTGAAAAACTGGAGTTTAAATATATTTAGCTAAGGTGTGTGTAAACCTCCGACTTCAACTGTATATCATTAGGACAAATGTATTTTTATATATAGGCCTATTGTATATGTGTATAATTGCAGCGTCACCATCTTTACAGTAAAATAAATACAAATACACACATGACTTTAAGCTACATATTCATCTGACAGAGGTAATGAACTGCCCATTGATATAACAGGACCATGTTGGCAAAAGAAGTGTTTCTGAGCTGGTCAATATTACACAGGTAAGCTAACGGTTATATAGATCAGGAATGAAATCAGGCTCTATAGACCTCTATATATGAGTGACTGTGTCCAACCCACAACCACCTGTTGTTATGTTGGACACCTACTGACCAAAGTATTGCTAAAATAAAGGTTTAAGGAAATACAGGCAGGCACCACATTACTGCAAGACAAAACAGCTCAATCAATAATGATGGTCTTGTAATTATAAAAGCAAAGCTTGTTTTCATATAATTTTAAAAAATCTTGATAATAATCACATTATTAATAACCAATAATCACATTATTGTGGAAGCACCTCCTCTAAGAGTCTGAATAAGGCTGTTTGAAAAGGTTTGAATCCTAAGCAACCTGCATACACATTGTTGGAAGTACAATAGACCAACATAGCTACAGTCGTGGCCAAAAGTTTTCAGAATGACACAAATATTAATTTTCACAAAGTTTGCTGCCTCAGTGTCTTTAGGTATTTTTGTCAGATGTTACTATGGAATACTGAAGTATAATTACAAGCATTTCATAAGTGTCAAAGTATTTTATTGACAATTACATGAAGTTAATGCAAAGAGTCAATATTTGCAGTGTTGACCCTTCTTTTTCAAGACCTCTGCAATCCGCCCTGGCATGCTGTCAATTAACTTCTGGGCCACTGATGGCAGCCCATTCTTGCATAATAAATGCTTGGAGTTTGTCAGAATTTGTGGGTTTTTGTTTGTCCACCCACCTCTTGAGAATTGAACACAAGTTCTCAATGGGATTAAGGTCTGGGGAGTTTCCTGGCCATGGACCCAAAATATTGATGTTTTGTTCCCCGAGCCACTTAGTTATCACTTTTGCCTTATGGCAAAGTGCTCCATC
>NW_027258473.1:62500-73066 GCF_045791955.1 Oncorhynchus clarkii lewisi
GCCTTGACACATTCCCATGAAGGGTTAACTCTGAACAGCCTTAACACATTCCCATGAAGGGTTAACTCTGAACAGCCTTGACACATTTCCATGAAGGGTTAACTCTGAACAGCCTTGACACATTCCCATGAAGGGTTAACTCTGAACAGCCTTAACACATTCCCATGAAGGGTTAACTCTGAACAGCCTTAACACATTCCCATGAAGGGTTAACTCTGAACAGCCTTAACACAATCCCATGAAGGGTTAACTCTGAACAGCCTTAACACACTCCAGTGAAGGGTTTAACTCTGAACAGCCTTAACACATTCCCATGAAGGGTTAACTCTGAACAGCCTTAACACACTCCAGTGAAGGGTTCAATCTGAACAGCCTTAACACATTCCCATGAAGGGTTAACTCTGAACAGCCTTAACACACTCCAGTGAAGGGTTCAATCTGAACAGCCTTAACACATTCCCATGAAGGGTTCCCCCTGAACAGCCTTAAATCTCTGGGATATGTGGGACGGTAGCGTCCCACCTCGCCAACAGCCAGTGAAAGTGCAGGGCGCCAAATTCAAAACAACAGAAATCCCATAATTAAAATTCCTCAAACATACAAGTATTTTACACCATTTTAAATATAAACTTGTTGTAAATCCAGCCACAGTGTCCGATTTCAAAAAGGCTTTGCGACGAAAGCATACCAAACGATTATGTTAGGTCAGTACCTAGTCACAAAAAACATAGCAATTTTTCTCTGAACAGCCCTAACACACTCCAGTGAAGCGTTCCCTCTGAACAGCCCTAACACACTCCAGTGAAGCGTTCCCTCTGAACAGCCCAAACACACCCCAGTGAGCCAAGCCGTGACACATAAAATCATCACTGCCTAAAATGGGTGTGTATAAACGGCTGTGTCGTAATAGAAATGTAATTTACGAATCACGATAGAAAGGTAATTCCACATTATGCAGCAGGCTGTGTTAAATGACAGCTGTGTCACACATGTATTAGCATGACTTTCGTCTTCTGCTGTGTGTGTGTGTGTGTGTGTGTGTGTGTGTGTGTGTGTGTGTGTGTGTGTGTGTGTGTGTGTGTGTGTGTGTGTGTGTGTGTGTGTGTGTGTGTGTGTGTGTGTGTGTGTGTGTGTGTGTGTGTGTGTGTGTGTGTGTGTGTGTGTGTGTGTGTGTGTGTGTGTGTGTGTGTGTGTGTGTGTGTGTGCGTGCGTGTGTTTGTGTGTCCGCACAAGAATAGTAAAAAGAAAAGAAAACTGGGGACATTTTATTAGTCCCCACAAGTTAAAATATTATTCTAGGGGGTTTAGGGTTAATGTTAAAATTAGTGTTAGGATTAGAATTACGTTAAGGTTTAGGAGCTAGAGTTAGTTTAAGGGTTAGGAGCTAGGGTTAAGTTTAGGGTTAGAGTTAGGTTATTGGGTTAAGGTTAGGGAAAATAGGATTGTATGTCCCCACAAGGTTAGCTGTACAATACTGTGTGTGTGTGTGTGTGTGTGTGTGAGTGAGTGAGAGAATAGAGTACAGTGGGTGTGTGCTCACTGTTTGTTGTTTGTTCATCAAACCAACTCGCTAAACTCTTATGCGTGTGTTTGTGTGTGTGTGTGTGTGTGTGTGTGTGTGTGTGTGTGTGTGTTCATCAAAACCGCCTCTCCTCAGATCCTTATGCACAAGCTATGGAGGAGAGGAGAGAAAAATCCAATCCTCAAAAGCTGATGACAATGTGTTTGCCAGAGTGAATTTACTTATCACAGATGCCAGGGAAATTAGCATTGAAAAGATTCTGGTGACAGACTGAATCTTTCAGACGGCACTCCAGAAATAGTTATGCTTACCTAGTGAGGGGGAAGGGGAAAGGGGGAGACAGAGAGGAAGATAGATGAAAAGAGAAAGGTGTGAGAGAATGAGAGATGAAAAGAGAAACGAGTGAGAGGATGAGAGATGAAAAGAGAAAGGAGTGAGAGGATGAGAGCTGAAAGAGAAAGGAGTGAGAGGATGAGAGATGAAAAGAGAAAGGAGGTGAGAGGATGAGAGATAAAAAGAGAGAGGAGTGAGAGGATGAGAGATGAAAAGAGAAAGGACTGAGAGGATGAGAGATGAAAAGAGAAAGGAGTGAGAGGATGAAGGATGAAAAGAGAAACGAGTGAGAGGATGAGAGCTGAAAAGAGAAACGAGTGAGAGGATGAGAGATGAAAAGAGAAAGGACTGAGAGGATGAGAGCTGAAAAGAGAAAAGAGTGAGAGGATGAGAGATAAAAAGAGAGAGGAGTGAGAGGATGAGAGATGAAAAGAGAAACGAGTGAGAGGATGAGAGATGAAAAGAGAGAGGAGAGAGGATGAGAGCTGAAAAGAGAAAAGAGTGAGAGGATGAGAGATAAAAAGAGAGAGGAGTGAGAGGATGAGAGATGAAAAGAGAAAGGACTGAGAGGATGAGACTGAAAAGAGAAAAGAGTGAGAGGATGAGAGATAAAAAGAGAGAGGAGTGAGAGGATGAGAGATGAAAAGAGAAACGAGTGAGAGGATGAGAGAGAAAAGAGAGAGGACTGAGAGGATGAGAGATGAAAAGAGAAAGGAGTGAGAGGATGAGAGATGAAAAGAGAAACGAGTGAGAGGATGAGAGCTGAAAAGAGAAAGGACGGAGAGGATGAGAGCTGAAAAGAGAACGTAGTGAGAAGATGAGAGCTGAAAAGAGAAAGGAGTGAGAGGATGAGAGCTGAAAAGAGAAAGGACTGAGAGGATGAGAGATGAAAAGAGAAAGGAGTGAGAGGATGAGAGATGAAAGGAGTGAGAGGATGAGAGATAAAAAGAGAGAGGAGTGAGAGGATGAGAGATGAAAAGAGAAAGGACTGAGAGGATGAGAGATGAAAAGAGAAAGGAGTGAGAGGATGAGAGATTAAAAGAGAAAGGACTGAGAGGATGAGAGATGAAAAGAGAAAGGAGTGAGAGGATGAGAGATGAAAAGAGAAAGGAGTGAGAGGATGAGAGATGAAAAGAGAAAGCGAGAGAGAGAGAGAGAGAGAGAGAGAGAGAGAGACAGAGAGGGAGGGAGGGAGGGAGAGACAGAGAGAGAGAGAGAGAGAGAGAGAGAGAGAGAGAGAGAGAGAGAGAAGAGGGGAGAAGAGGATAAAGGGAAAAGAAAGGGAGGATAAAAGAGTGAGGGGAGGTGATGGAAGGGGGAGATATGGGGGGACCCAGACAACAGTCCAGCACAACAACACCCCCTTAACCAGACCCGGAGTGCTGGAGGTGGAGAGAGACATATCTGCACTCTGGACAGTGGTGAGACAACTACAACAGGAGAAAGAGCAGGAGCAGGAGCAGAACAGAGCACTAGAGGAGAGGATCAGACTGCTGGAGGAGAGGTTGAGGGGGATGGTGTGTGACAGAGAACAACCCACTAGAGAGGTGGCCACTCCCACAGAGAAGCCAGCAGAACAGCCCACCTCAGCACCCGACAAAAGTCTCAACACCACAGCAGAACAGTCCACACCAGACCCTGACCATAGAATCGACATCACAGCAGAACAGACAAAAGAAAAATTCCAAGCCCAGCGGCTCTCACCCCCTCTTCTCCCCCCTGTCAACCACCCTGATAGCCCTTCTGACAACCCCCCCACACCCACTGAGGACAAACACAAGACACAGATTGTACTCCTTATTGACTCAAATTATTGACTCAAATGGGAAATATATAAATGTTTTCTAAACTCTGGTGTCCAAACACCCAGCGCGCCCTAGACCTTCTGTTTGAGGACCAACTAGGCTCACCTAGCCACATAATAATACACACAGGCACAAACGACCTGAGAGCACAGCAGGAAAGGGTGGCCACAGCACTGAAAGGAGTGATTGAAAAGGCTTCTTCTACTTTCCCCAACGCACAAGTGGTTATCTCCACCCTGCTACCACGAAAAGACTTCCACCCTGCCACAATACAGCGGGTAAACGCAAGTATTTCCCATGACTGTGCCTCAAAACCAAATGTTTTCCTGGCCCACCACTCCACCCTGGACTTGAACAGCCTCTATGACCACCTCTACAAGGCAGCAGTGCCAACCTTTGCCCGGACTCTAAAGGACATCGCTCTCAAACGTATCCCCAACACTTCACACAGGAGCAACAGATCAATAGACACCCTACCCAGACCAGCGAGACACCCTCCAAGACCTGCAGTACCCCCCCTGGACCTGCACATAGAGGAAACACGCCAAGAGGACTTACATCCAGACCACAGCACCCCCAGACACATCCACATCCACACCCCCACCCCAACCAATCAACACCCACCACGTCAACGATGCCCACACCCCATTTAGGCCCCCTCAGATCAGACCTATGCCACTACTGCCCACCCCATGCACCCCACCCCCGCAAAGGGGGCCTCAACATGGAAGTCACACAGACGCCCAGGTAGTGAGCGGGCAGACAGGCCCAACCCCCAGTCTTACACTCGCCCAAGCCAATGGCATGTACCAGATGCTCAGCAAGCTCTGCTCAGACTTACTGGCCTGAGGCCAAACCACGACCAACAACATTGGACACTTTGTGGAACAAAAAGCCTTCACTATATCATCCTGGAATATCCAAGGCCTGAGGTCATCTGCCTTTGGCCTAAAGAGCAGGAACACGGACTTCACCAAAGAAATTGGTAATACAGACATTGTCATCCTGCAAGAAACCTGGTATAGAGGAGACGGACACACTGGTTGCCCTCTAGGTTACAGAGAGCTGGTAGTCCCATCCACCAAACTACTAGGTGTGAAACAGGGAAGGGACTCAAGTGGTTTGCTAATTTGGTATAGAGCACACCTAACTCACTCCATTAAATTAATCAAAACAGGAACATTTTACATTTGGCTAGAAATTCAAAAGGAAATTATCTTAGCAGACAAAAATTTCCTCCTGTGTTTTACCTATATCCCCCCAATAGAATCCCCATACTTTAATGAAGACAGCATCTCTATCCTGGAGGGGGAAATCAATCATTTCCAGGCCCAGGGACATGTACTAGTCTGTGGCGACCTAAATGCCAGAACCGGACAAAATATGACACCCACAGCACACAGGGGGACAAACACCTGCATTCCCTCCCACGTATGCCCCCTAGGCACAACTATGACAACATAACCAACAAAAACGGGTCACAACTCCTGCAGCTCTGTCGCACGCTGGGTATGTACATAGTCAATTGTAGGCTTCGAGGGGACTCCTATGGTAGGTAAACCGATAGCTCATCTCTTGGCAGTAGTACTGTAGACTACTTTATCACTGACCTCAACCCAGAGTCTCTCAGAGCGTTAACAGTCAGCCCGCTGATACCCCTATCAGACCACAGCAAAATCACAGTCTACTTGAACAGAGCAATACTCAATGACGAGGCATCAAAGCCAAAGGAACTGAGTAACATTAAGAAATGCTATAGATGGAAGGAATGCAGTTTGGAAACCTACCAAAAAACAATTAGGCAACAACAAATTTAATCCCTTCTAGACAATTTCCTGGGTAAAACGTTCCACTGCAATAGTAAAGGTGTAAATTTGGCAGTAGAAAATCTTAACAGTATATTTGACTTCTCAGTTTCCCTATCAAATCTAAAAATCTCAAATAGAAAACCGAAGAAAACTAACAACAATGACAAATGTTTTGATGAAGAATGCAAAAATCTAAGAAAGAAATTGAGAAACTTGTCCAACCAAAAACATAGAGACCCGGAAAACCTGAGTCTACGCCTTCCCTATGGTGAATCACTAAAACAATACAGAAATACACTACGGAAAATGAAGGAACAGCACGTCAGAAATCAGCTCAATGTAATTGAAGAATCCATAGACTATAACCACTTCTGGGAAAATTGGAAAACACTAAACAAACAGCAACACAAAGAATTATCTATCCAAAATGGAGATGTATGGGTAAACCACTTCTCCAATCTTTTTGGCTCTATAACAAAGAATAAAGAGCAAAAACATATACATTACCAAATACAGATCTTAGAATCAACTATTAAAGACTACCAGAACCCACTGGATTCTCCAATTACCTTGAATGAGTTACAGGACACCCCAAAAAGGCCTGTGGTGTTGATTGTATCCTCAATGAAATGATCAAATATACAGACAACAAATTCCAATTGGCTATACTAAAACTCTTGAACATCATCCTTAGCTCTGGCATCTTCCCCAATATTTGGAACCAAGGACTGTTCACCCCAATCCACAACAGTGGAGACAAATTTGACACCAATAACTACCGTGGAATATGCTTCAACAGGAACCTTGGGAAAATCCTCTGCACTATCATTAACAGCAGACTCATACATTTCCTCAATGAAAACAATGTACTGAGCAAATGTAAAATTGTCTTTTTACCAAATTACCATACAACAGACCATGTATTCACCCTACACACCCTAATTCACAACCAAACAAACCAAAACAAAGGCAAAGTCTTCTCATGCTTTGTTGATTTCAAAAAAGCCTTAGACTCAATTTGGCATGAGGGTCTGCTATACAAATTGATTGAAAGTGGTGTAGGGGGTAAAACATACAACATTATAAAATCCATGTACACAAACAACAAGTGTGCGGTTAAAATTGGCAAAAAACACTTCTTCACACAGGGTCGTGGGGTGACATTTCTTCACACAGGGTCGTGGGGTGAGACAGGGATGCACCTTAAGCCCCACCCTCTTCAACATATATATCAACGAATTGGCGCGGGCACTAGAAAAGTCTGCAGCACCCGGCCTCACTCTACTAGAATCCGAAGTCAAATGTCTACTGTTTGCTGATGATCTTGTGCTTCTGTCACCAACCAAGGAGGGCCTACAGCAGCACCTAGATCTTCTGTACATATTCTGTCAGACCTGGGCCCTGACAGTAAATCTCAGTAAGACCACAATAAATGGTGTTCCAAAAAAGGTCCAGTCGCCAGGACCACAAATACAAATTCCATCTAGACACTGTTGCCCTAGAGCACACAAAAAACTATACATACCTTGGCCTAAACATCAGCGCCACAGGTAACTTCCACAAAGCTCTGAACGATCTGAGAGACAAGGCAAGAAGGGCATTCTATGCCATCAAAAGGAACATACATTTCAACATACCAATTAGGATCTGGCTAAAAATACTTGAATCAGTCATAGAGCCCATTGCCCTTTATGGTTGTGAGGTCTGGGGCCCACTCACCAACCAAGACTTCACAAAATGGGACAAACACCAAATTGAGACTCTGCATGCAGAATTCTGCAAAAATATCCTCTGTGTACAACGTAGAACACCAAATAATGCATGCAGAGCAGAATTAGGCCGATACCCACTAATTATCAAAATCCAGAAAAGAGCCGTTAAATTCTTCAACCTCCTAAAGGGATGCGATTCCCAAACCTTCCATAACAAAGCCATCACCTACAGAGAGATGAACCTGAAGAAGAGTCCCCTAAGCAAGCTGGTCCTGGGGCTCTGTTCACAAACACACCCCACAGAGCCCCAGGACAGCAGCACAATTAGACCCAACCAAATCATGAGAAAACAAAAAGATAATTACTTCACACATTGGAAAGAATTAACAAAAAAACAGAGCAAACTAGAATGCTATTTGGCCTTAAACAGAGAGTACACAGTGGCAGAATACCTGACCACTGTGACTGACCCAAACTTAAGGAAAGCTTTGACTATGTACAGACTCAGTGAGCATAGCCTTGCTATTGAGAAAGGCCGCCGTAAGCAGACATGGCTCTCAAGAGAAGACAGGCTATGTGCTCACTGCCCACAAAATGAGGTGGAAACTGAGCTGCACTTCCTAACCTCCTGCCCAACGTATGACCATATTAGAGAGACATATTTCCCTCAGATTACACAGATCCACAAAGAATTGGAAAACAAATCCAATTTTGATAAACTCCCATATCTACTGGGTGAAATATCACAGTGTGCCATCACATGACCTGTTGCCACAAGAAAAGGGCAATCAGTGAAGAACAAACACCATTGTAAATACAACCCATATTTGTGCTTATTTATTTTCCCTTGTGTACTTTAACCATTTGTACATTGTTACAACACTGTATATATATATAATATGACATTTGTAATGTCTTTATTGTTTTGAAACTTCTGTGTGTGTAATGTTTACTGTTAATTTTTATTGTTTATTTCACTTTTGTATATGATCTACCTCACTTGCTTTGGCAATGTTAACACATGTTTCCCATGCCAATAAAACCATTGAATTGAATTGAATTCAGACACAGAGAGAGACACAGAGAGAGAGAGACACAGAGAGAGAGAGAGAAAGAGAGAGAGAGAGAGACACAGAGAGAGAGAGAGAGAGAGAGAGAGAAAGAGAGAGAGAGAGAGAGAATGGGGGGGCACCATATGCAGAGACCAACCACGGTACCCATGGACTGTGACTGTGTTGCCATGGAAATGAGCTGCAGGAGTGTTTAAGTGTGACTGTTTGCAAATATACAGCGCCTTCAGAAAGAATTCATACCCCTTGACTTATTCCACATTCTGTATGTGTTATAGTTTGCATTCAAAATGGATTAAATCTGGGGGGTTTTCTCACCCATCTACACACAATAACTCAATGACAAATTGAAAATATATTTTGGAAATTTTTGCAAATTTGCTAATTAAATACAGAAATATCTCATTTACATAAGTTTTCACACCACCGAGTCAATAATTTGTAGAAGCACCTTTGGCAGCGATAACAGCTGTGAGTCTTTCTGGGTAAGTCTCTAAGAGCTTTCCACACCTGGATTGTGCAACATCAAATTCGATGTTTAGACAACCAATTTCATGTCTTGCCATAGATTCTCAAGTAGAATCAAATCAAAACTAACTCAGACTCTCAGGAACATTCACATCTTCTTGGTAAACAACTCCAGTGTATATTTGGCCTTGTTTCAGGTTATTGTCCTGCTGAATGGTGAATTCATGTCCCGGTGTCTGGTGGAAAGCAGACTCAACCAGGCATTCCTCTATGATTTTGGGTGTGATTAGCTTTCCGTTTATTTTTATCCTGAAGAACTCTCCAGTCCTTTACTATTACAAATGGCAGATAGCCTAGTGGTTAGAGCGTTGGGCCAGTAACTGAAAGATTGCTGGATTGAATCCCCAAGGTGAAAATCTGTCTTTCTACCCCTGAACAAGGCAGTTAACCCATTGTTTGGTGGTAAGCTGTCAATGTAAATAAGAATTTGTTCTTAATTGACTTGCCAAAATAAAAAACAAATACCCATAACATGATACGGCCACCACTATGCTTGGAAATATGGAGAGTGGTATTCAGGAATATGTTGTATTGGATTTGCCCCAAACACAACACTTTGTATTCAGGACAGAAGTGAGTTGTTTTGCCACATATTTTGCAGTATTAATTTAGTGCCTTGTTGCACACAGGATGCATGTTTTGGAATAATTGTATTCTGTACAGGCTTCCTTCTTTTCACTCTGTTGATTAGGTTAGTATTGTGGAGTGACTACAATGTTGTTGAATCATCCTCAGTTTGCTTCTATCACAGCCATTAAACTGTTTTAAAGTCACCATTGGCCTCATGGTGAAATCCCTGAGCGGTTTCCTTCCTCTCCAGCAACTGAGTTAGGTAGGACGTCTGTCTCTTTGTAGTGACTGGGTGTATTGATACACCATCCAAAGTGCAATTAATAACTTCACCATGCTCAAAGGGATATTCAATGTCTGCCAATAGGTGCCCTTCTTTGCGAGGCATTGGAAAACTGCCCTGGTCTTTGTCATTTGAATCTTTGTTTAAAGTTCATTGCTCAACTAATGGACCTTACAGATAATTACGTATGTGGGTTACAGAGATGAGGTAGTCATTCTAAAATCATGTTAAACACTATTATTGCACACAGAGAATCCATGCAACTTAGTATGTGACTTGTTAAGCTAATTCTTACTCCTGAACTTATTTTGGCTTGCCTTAACAAAGTGGTTGAATACTTATTGACATTTTTGTTTAATTTTTTTAATGAATTTGTTACTTTACTAAAAACATAATTTCCCTTTGACATTATAGGGTGTCGGCCAGCTACAAAAAAAAAATCACAATTTTAATTCATTTTAAATTCAGGCTGTAACACAACAAAATGCAGAAAACATCAAGCGGGAATCATTTCTGAAGGCACTATAAATGGAAATAAATATGTTTCATACATTAAGACAGCTGTTGCATGATTAACTCTTTAACACGCTTCTTGAAAAACATGTTAAAACTATTATGTCACCTTCAAATCCTACTACTTACAACTCAAATAAGAACTTCCAATTGTTTTTTTTATCCCAACTTGATGTTTATTTTGTCAATTACAGAGCCCTACAAAGCGGTTGCAGTGCATTCGGAGGGTATTCAGGGTATTCAGACACCTTCACTTTTCCCACATTTTGTGATGTTACAGCCTTATTCTAAAATGGATTAACCCTTGTGTGTTGTAATTAATGTTCGCAGGTCTGATGGACCCACATTACTGGGTTTTGAAAACAATACAGCCATAACGATTTACATAAAAAGGCGTAATCCTTAGATGTTGACTTACATCA
>NW_027258474.1:0-37500 GCF_045791955.1 Oncorhynchus clarkii lewisi
GAAGCACACGTTGAAGACCGAAGCACGCGTTGAAGACCGAAGCACGCGTTGAAGAACGAAGCACGGCAGCAACCCTTTCCAATCGCCACCTGTCCGTCTGCTTCCATGGATTTTTTTCCATCAGTGGTGAATCCCACATTTGACCTCCAGATGAACCTTCTGTTGAATCTGTGTTTAGCACTGTGTGATGTGTCATGGGCAATGTGAAATGAGCCTTACGTTGGGGGCATTCAGAATGTTATAGCCTACACTGATTATGCTATTACTTCAGCATTCTGTAGTGGGAAACCAATAAATGTTTTTGTTTACACTATCTCACGTTAAGACATTCCTCTGTGTCTGTAGTATTATCAGCCTGCATACCAGACCTGTTTGCTATCATTCCATTCCTTGCCACTCCTTGTCATATGCCAAACAAAAATGTCCAAACTAATTCATTGCCTACTTCAAGTAACTTGTGATGCATTAACTTTTTAAAATAAGTCCTGTAAAATGTAGGCTAATGGGGACCATTGACTGAAGTACACAATATATACAAAAGTAAGTGGACACCCCTTCAAATTTGTGGATATGGCTATTTCAGCCACACCCGTTAGTGGCAGATGTATAAAACCGAGCACACAACCATGCACTCTCCATAGACAAACAATTGCAGTAAAAGGGCCTTACTGAAGAGCTCAGTGACTTTCAACATGGCATCGTCATAGGATGCTGCCTTTCCAACAAGTTAGTTCGTCAAATGTATGCCCTGCTAGAGCTGCCCTGGTCAACTGTAATAGATGTTATTGTGAAGTGGAAATATCTATTCATAACAGCGTCTCAGTCGTGAATTGGTAGGCCGCACAAGCTTACAGAACGGGACTGCTGAGGGTTGGGCGAAAAAATTATAATAATAATAAAAATGTCCTCGGTTGCAACACTCCCTACCAAGTTCCAAACTGCCTCTGGAAGCATCTTCAGCACAAGAAATGTTAGTTGGGGAGTTTCATGACGTGGGTTTTCATAGCCGAACAGCCGCACACAAGCCTAATATCACCATGCGCAATGCCAAGCATCGGCTGGAGTGGTCTAAAGCTCACCGCCGTTGGACTCTGGAGCAGTGGAAACGCGTTCTCTGGAGTGAAGAATTACGCTTCACCATCTGGCAGTCCGACTGACGAATCTGGGTTTGGCGGATGCCAGGAGAACGCTACCTGCCCCAATGCATAGGCCCCCTTGCTTCCAGTGAAGGGATTTCTAGACGATTCTGTGCTTCCAACTTTGTGGCATTGGTTTGGTGAAGACCCTTTCCTGTTTCAGCATGACAGTGCCCCCGTGTACAAAGTGAGTTTCAGACAGAAATGGTTTGTTGAGATCGGCGTGGAAGAACTTGACTGGCCTGCACAGAGCTCTAACCTCAACCCCATTGAACACCTTTAGGATGAATTGGTTCGCCAACTGCGAGCCAGGCTTAATCTCCGAACATCAGTTCCCTGAACTCACTAATGCTCTTGGGGCTGAATGGAAGCAAGTCCCCGCAGCAATGTTCCAACATCTAGTGGAATGCCTTCCCAGAAGAGCGGAGGCTGTTATAGAATCAAAGGGGGGACCAACTCCATGTTAATGCCCTCGGTTTTGGAATGCGACGAGCAGGTGTCCGCATACTTTTGGTCATGTAGTGTAGCATGCGTTGTTCCTAAACCAGGCTTTATCTCCATCAGGAACAGCGTTGCTCCTTGCCATTGCAATAGCAGTGACAATAATATCAGGGTCGTTCCATGTCATTTCAGCAAGCCATGTCAACAGCTCAGATTGTTCTGAGATCATCTCTGTAGTTAGAAACATAAAATTAGCATTCCCGCAACATTATTTTGTTGAAATATCATCTTTGATCTCTGAGATTAATATCCATTAATAACTTCATAGCAAAGGATTGCCTTTGATTTGACGGGTGCATGTGTGCAGTTTGGTGTGATGACCTTTTGACCCAATAACGTGTTTCTGCACATGCGCTTAGCTAGTCAACGTCACCATGACTTCGCCTACAAGTCTTATCAGGGACCACTATGGAAAGATGACTCTCATGAACACGACGGCGTTCTCCGGTTTGCTTTACGACCCCTGTGTTCAACTGGCAAAGCAATAGATTTCTCAGGACATACCAAAAACAGTAGGCCTAATTCTGGTATAGCAGCAAGCAGTGTCCTGTAAATCACTCAACTGAATATCTATTTTAACCAAAGATTCCTACCATAACTTGGTCAAAGCAAGGAAATTAGTTATCCCACTACTTTCACTCCATTTTTGTCCACAGCCACATCTCCCTGTTGTACCTCTGTTCACACTGCACCTTAGCCCAGGGCTAAGAGCTTCCCTGGGCTCAGGGAGATTTTAACCTGGGGCTGAGATCACACTTGCACATTATAAAGTGGGCTAGCACCAATCTTATCCTAGGACTAGCTGGCTCTGCTCTGGAGCAGGGTTAGCACTGACTTTTCAGGGTTCGCCCCAGAAACACGGTGCCAAAATAGCCAGTATGAAACGGGGTCAAGAACAACGCCTAGAATCCTCACTGTCCAATCACAAAGCTGCACTGTCACTTAATTGACATTTGCCTGCAAACACTAAAGCTGCAAACTCTACAGCTGGAAGGGCAGCAAACGCTAAATTAGTCTTTTCAGAGCTTTTTATTCACATTTGAATTGGCTATATCCATGATGCTGATAATATTGTGTGATTTTGCCTGGATCAGAAAAGTTTGTCGTTCATGCACAGCATTCTCTGCACAGGGGCAAGATACAAGTTTTGGTACAGTGCTTGGAATACAAGTGTGAATCCTTAGCCCAGGGCTAAAGCTTAGCCTAGGGTTAAGAAAGGCTTGTGTGAACACAGGCTAAGCTAGCCCAGGACCAGTCTTGTCATAACATAGCCTGGTGCTAAGAACAATGCCGTTTGAAAAGGCCTCTTGTGAACCTGTCCAGAGAGGCTTGGATACCAAGCTGAACTCCTGGGTAGCTGCCCTTCTGCAGCAGTTTGTTAATTCACTAATCTACCACAATATAACTCCTGATGCGCTCAACTGCACCTCAGGACCTTGTTTGGCTGAATCAGCTGTAAAGGCTGTGGAAATCTCCATCAACGGAGGGGTCACCATTTATAGAGGAGTACATTTCCCAACCATTATGTTGAATATAATAATAAACTGCATTCATCAATCTGACTCCCAATATTATGTGAATAAATGACACATGCTCTGTATGCCTCTGGAGGAATCTAGTCAATGTAGCAAGCCTTACATCACCTCTCAGTATGACTATATTCAGCATGTGTCTAACTTGCACCGTTTATACAATTTAATTAATAGACTAGATACAAACAGCTAATCCTGGTGACCAGTGTTCTAGTGTAATTTATAGAGGCAAGCCGATCAGAGATGTCAAGGTGGTACCCAAGCATGTGCTGTGCATAGTGTATATAACTACAAATAGACCTAAATGATATAGTCAAAGAATTACCCTTAAACGAGGAATGTGTTTACTCAATTCAACTAATATAATTTATTAGTCACAAAATAATTAACACTCAAACAATTGGTGTACTTGAGATACATGGCACATTACAGAATGAGACGGAGTAAATGACTATCACCAATAAGATAAGACTTCACATGGTTACAGCTGTCTTCAGTTCAGAATCATCTCTAAGAGAATCTCTGTCTGATACGCACAGGAGTTTGGTAGCAAGTTGTCAAAGTATAAACAGTCCCTGCCCAAATTCACTGCTTATACTTGCATAACTTTATGAGCTGGATTTAGCCTGTTTTGTCTTAGTTTCTTTTCTTTTCCGCTCATTAGCATATTTAGCTATCAGCCTCTATTGAAATTTGCTATTAGTTTATGCTAGATTTGTTAGCATTCTTATAATAGATGACCAATGGGATTTTTTCTGTGTTTTTAGCTCCCCTTGTGTACCAAGATGGGAATACCGTTCATCCCTGTATGAGAGAAGGACATGAAGGTTGTGAGGATTCTCGATACCATCCTGTCTAGCGAAAACCATGTGGTGTGATTTGTTAACGTAACTAGAACAAACTGGCTCAAAGCAGCCTCCTAAATGTTTGCAGTCAGACATTCACACTTGCCATACATACTTCAAATATCTAGCCAATACATTTTGAATCGAATAACATTGCTTGTGAACTTCAGAGCTGTAATGATTTGATGCTTTGGTTCTTGGCAAATACAAACGCATATTAGTAGTATTCATCGCTCCTGCTTGAGTCTATACATTCTGAGTGATGCGATATGTCTTCATTGGCTTTTTCTCTGGCAAGCTCTCATTTGGCTATTGCTGATTGTTCTAAAAAACTAGTTGTTGCACATCTCACTACAAGAGCATTGCAGATTTTGTTCAGATAAAAACCAACGTGTTCGAAAATATTGGGATGTCTGAGCAGTACCAAAGACTGGATCGGTAGCTCGCATTAAACGAGGGTCAGTGACGTCTGCGCACCCGAGTAGGCAACAACGTGCGGATTTTGTCTCCGATCTCAACTTGTCTGGGACAGCTAAATCAGGAAGAAAATTGTGCAGTCTGCGCCCGGCTTTAGGGTTGGCCGCCTCTGGCTAATATACGAACTATGGGGTTAGAGGTCCGTGCTCTGTCTCCTGTGAAGACCTTATTTACAGTCGGATTCCCATGGTGTGGCACCATATTTCCTGTATAATACACTGAATAGGGAATCGGGTGCTGTTTTGGGATGCATGTGTTCTAATGGCTCAGACCTCAGGTCAAACTGACTGACGTGCCCTGGCGTGGGGAGGTCTTCCTTGGCCCTCAGTCAGTCTGGGGGGGTCAGTGTTTTACAAGCGTTCCATCCCGAGAATAAATCATTTATTCTCCTGATTTTAACCTGGTATTTCCTGCCCAAACCAGAAGTGTCATTCAATAGCATTATAAAGCATATATATATAAAATGGCCTTTACCTCCCTTATCTCACCTCATTTGCTCACATTGTATATAGACTTATTTTTGTACTGTATTATTGACTGTATGTTTGTTTTACTCCATGTGTAACTCTGTGTTGTTGTATGTGTCGAACTGCTTTGCTTTATCTTGACCAGGTCGCAATTGTAAATGAGAACTTGTTCTCAACTTGCCAACCTGGTTAAATAAAGGTGAAATAAAAAATATACATAGGCCTATGTCGGCATTTGATTAGAGCTTTGTTTGAAAATGAAAGCCTGACGCTACCTGAGCCTGATGAGCCCTACATTAAATACATTTTGAGCCCTACATTAAATACATTTTGAGCCCTACATTAAAGACTTTTTCATGAGCCCTAGCCCAAAAAAGCCCAAATGATTGTACCGTTAGCCTATATCATATATGTATTGGATATCTATACTGCACATTACACACTACAGAAAAACATAAAAGCCTATAGATGTAGCTAGCTATATGATCTGTTGGGTAAATAAATGGAGCTAATCTTTTAGTGTGAACTGTTACAATAGAGTACAGTATTTTATGACCCGGAATTACGCACATCGTTCAAACCATGATAACGCAGAAAGGAACATGCGGTTCTGGTGCAGCACAATGTGGCCTACAAAGTTACAAGTATAGGCCAGTGAATTAGATTTTAATTTAGAAATATAATCGAGCCTATTTGTATAATTTGTAGGCTGACGCATAATACCTGTTATTAGCCTGTCTCTTTTTCTAGAGTTGCTTCATTCCTTCCTTGGTTTCAACAGTTCAATTAAATACGCTTTGTTGTCCTTATCTTCATCATTCTAATGATATTTGTATAACACAGGACTAGTATTATATGCAGAAGGCTTTCACTTCTCTTCATGAAGATTGAATGGTTATGGGTCTGAATAAATAACTGCTGTAGCATAGACGATGCTGCAGCAAATGTAGGGCTACCTGTGACAAAAGAAGTTACCATGATGAGGTCTACATGCATTGTGAACTGCACTCCATACTGAGATGGGCTGTCTGTCCCCATCCGGAGCGTTGATGAGTCATCATGCGGAGGCCGCAGAGAAGACACATTTAGTCACCGCATATCATTTAACAGATCCATTTCACACCATGCTGTTCATATACACTTCTCTTATATACACCTGTTATTTATCCCGGGAAAAGGGAGTTGTTTTGGGCGGTAAAATCTCAGTAACTGGTCAATGTTGCCCCTAGGCTTGATTCACCGACCTCACTGTCCACGAGCTGCAGCTCCTATTCTGGTGATGGGCCTGGTTGGTTGGTTGGACTTGCTTGACAGGGGATGAGGTGGGGAGAGAAGTTCCGTCATGGCTGCTAATAGTGGCTGTTCACGTCTTCTGTGTGCTTCTTACACTTGGGCAGTATCCAGATTGTCATACCTTCATTCCAACCTCTGCCATACTCTGATATTTGGTATCCTATTCAGTAATACCGCCACTGAACACAAGGGGAGCTGTTTTCAAATCCCACTGATACTAATCTGAAGGTTAGCAATGCTAACAAGTACATGTAAAATCCCATGTAGAATACTAACTAAATGCTAACCAGCGCATTGCGAACATTTTAGTAGTTTCTGACCTAAACTATACAAGTAACAAAAAAAATGCTTCTCAGTTTGCTGCACAAAACAAATATTAGACAGCAAGGCTCTTGATCCAGGAGGGGATTCTCTGCTGTTACCAAGCGAATGCTTGATTTTTTTGTTGTTGTTGGAAGAAGCTAACTAGCTAATAAATTAACAAACCAAATGCACAACTGCAGAGCATTTAGCACATTTTAGACCGTTAACTTAATAGCTGTAAGATATCTATCTGGCAAACACTTTAGTGGTGGAACTCCATAATGTAATTAAATCACCTGGCGCATGCTGCACAACAGTGAGTGACTCCCAAGGCTCTCACCGCCAAAGCCTAATTCTTCTACTCACTGCCAGTGATGACTTGCCAATTTTGTCGTCTTTATGCCAACTCAGTTGGATGCACTTAAACACCAACCACCACGTTATACACCAGGAACATTTGTGCTCAAGATAAGTGGTGCTCTCCACATCTCCTGGGGTCTCTGCTCTCTCTCAAGACAAGTGATCTCCACATGTCCTGGGGTCTCTGCTCTCTCTCATCAAGACAAATGATCTCCACATGTCCTGGGGTCTCTGCTCTCTCATCAAGACAAGTGATCTCCACATGTCCTGGGGTCTCTGCTCTCTCTCATCAAGACAAGTGATCTCCACATGTCCTGGGGTCTCTGCTCTCTCTCATCAAGACAAGTGATCTCCACATCTCCTGGGGTCTCTGCGCTCTCATCATACTCATTATCTACATGTTTAACAGAGATTGAGCTCTACTGATGCATAAGTGTCTCTCTTGTGTGTGTGTGTGTGTGAGATACATGGCTGTCTGCATTAATCAGGTTACTCTGTTTTTTTGCCTCGCTCCTCTCAACATCTGTTACTCTTCATGTCACTCGCAGGAGGCAAACTACACACCCCAATGCCCCTATTAACATTGGCACAGAAATCCTCTCCATAATCACTGCCTGCTGCTGTTTCTGTGCCTTGTTTTGAGTGCTTGTCAATCATCCCGTTGAAAAAAGGAGCCAGGAAGATGTACAGTACATTTAAGTATTCATCCCCTTTGGATTTCTTCACAAAAAGAATGTTACAAAGTGGAATTAAAATGGATTTAATTGTCATTTGTTTTGTAAACAATCTACATAAAATACTCTGATGTAAAAGTGGAAGACATTCTAATATATGAAAAATTAAACACTAAACTAATATAGCTTGATTAGTTAAGTATTCACCCCCCCTGAGTCAATACATCTTAAACACCTTTTGGCAGGTATTACAGCTGTGCATCTTTTGGGTTAAGTCTCTCTTAGAGCTCTGCATACCTGGATTGTACAATATTTAGACTTCAATTCTTCAAGCTCTGTCAAGTTGGTTGTTGATCATTACTAGACAGGTATTTTCAAGTCTTGACATAGATTTTAAAGCAGATTTAAGTCAACTGTAATTGGGCCACGTATTAACATTCACTGTCTTCGTAAGAAACAGCAGTGTAAATTTGTCCTTGTGTTTTAGGTTATTTTCCTGCTGAAAGGTGAATTAATCTCCCACTGTCTGGTGGAAAGCAGTCTGAACCAGGTTTTCCTCTAGGATTTTGCCTGTGGTTAGTTTCATTCTGCTGGGTTTTATTCTTGAAAAATCCCTAGTCCTTGCCAATGACAATCATACTCATAACATGATGCAGCCACCACCATGTTTGAAATATATAGAGAGTAATAATCAGGAATGTGTTGGATTTGCCCCAAACAACATGTTGTATTTAAAACAAAAAGTAAATTCCTTTTTGGCAAATGTTTTGCATTATTACTTGTTTAGTGCCTTGTTGCAAACTGGATGCTTTTGATTCTGTACAGACTTCCTCCTTTTCACTCAATCATTTAGGTTAGTATTGTGGAGTAAATACAATGCTGTTGATCCATCCTCAGTTTTCTACCATTTACAGCCATCTGTTAATGTTTTAAAATCACCACTGGCCTCATTGTGAAATCCCTAAGGGGTTTCCTTCCTCTGCTGGCTTCTCTGTTAGGAAGGACGCCTGTGTGTTTGTAGTGACTGGGTGTATTGATACACCATCTACAGTGTAGTTAATAACTTCACCATGCTCAAATGGATGTTCAATGTCTGCTTTTTTACCCATCTACCAATAAGTGCCCTTTGCGAGGCACTGGGTGGGAAAAAAACTGGTCTTTGGTTGAATCTGTGTTTTGAAATGCACTACTCAACTGAGGGACCTTTACAGATAATTGTGTGTGTGGGGTACAGAGATGAGGTAGTCAAATCATGTTAAATACTATTATTGCACACAGTGAGTCCATGCAACTTATGTGATTTGTCAAGCAACTTTGGACTCCTGTACTTATTTAGGCTTGTCATAAAAGTGGTGAATACCTTTTATATAACACACATTTTTACAAAAATAACTTTATTTTCTTTTCACTTTGACATTGAGGTAATTTGTGTTGATCAGTGACAAACAAAAATCACTATTATATACCTTTTCAATTCCACTATAATGCATCAAAATGTGGAAAAACCCGGGTGGTGGGAGCTCTTATGTAATCCATTGTATATAGTCTCTCTGAAGACTGAGTAGTGGGGTTATATTCCAGGGCATGTCTTTTTACTCCACAACTGTGTGTAAGTGTGCACACATCCATACAGTAACTGAACAACAAAACATTTGAGTATTATCTTAGATCCAGTGTGCTCTGTTACTTCATGTATCTTGTAAAGGTCGACCGATTATGATTTTTCAATACCGATACCGATTATTGGAGGACCAAAAAAGCCGATACCGATTTAATCGGACGATTTTAAAAAAATTAAGAAAAAAGAAAATAATAATAAAAAAATAATATATACATACATACATACATACATACATACATACATACATACATACATACATACATATATACACACACACACACACACATATACATATACACACACACACACACAGTGGGGCAAAAAAGTATTTAGTCAGCCACCAATTGTGCAAGTTCTCCCACTTAAAAAGATGAGAGGCATGTAATTTTCATCATAGGTACACTTCAACTATGACAGACAAAATTAGAAAAAAAAATCCAGAAAATCACATTGTAGGATTTTTAATGAATTTATTTGCAAATGGTGGTGGAAAATAAGTATTTGGTCAAATAACAAAAGTTTATCTCAATACTTTGTTATATACCCTTTGTTGGCAATGACAGAGGTCAAACGTTTTCTGTAAGTCTTTCTGTAAGTCTTCACAATGTTTTCACACACTGTTGCTGGTATTTTGGCCCATTCCTCCATGCAGATCTCCTCTAGAGCAGTGATGTTTTGGGGCTGTTGCTGGGCAACACGGACTTTCAACTCCCTCCAAAGATTTTCTATGGGGTTGAGATCTGGAGACTGGCTAGGCCACTCCAGGACCTTGAAATGCTTCTTACGAAGCCACTCCTTCGTTGCCCAGGCGGTGTGTTTGGGATCATTTGTCATGCTGAAAGACCCAGCCATGTTTCATCTTCAATGCCCTTGCTGATGGAAGGAGGTTTTCACTCAAAATCTCACGATACATGGCCCCATTCATTCTTTCCTTTACACAGATCAGTCACCCTGGTCCCTTTGCAGAAAAACAGCCCCAAAGCATGATGTTTCCACCCCCATGCTTCACAGTAGGTATGGTGTTCTTTGGATGCAACTCAGCATTCTTTGTCCTCCAAACACAACGAGTTGAGTTTTTACCAAAAAGACCGGCCTGGACATGTACTGGCTTAAGCATGGGGACACGTCTGGTACTGCAGGATTTGAGTCCCTGGCGGTGTAGTGTGCTACTGATGGTAGGCTTTGTTACTTTGGTCCCAGCTCTCTGCAGGTCATTCACTAGGTCCCCCCGTATGGTTCTGGGATTTTTGCTCACCGTTCTTGTCATCATTTTGACCCCACGGGGTGAGATCTTGCGTGGAGCCCCAGATCAAGGGAGATTATCAGTGGTCTTGTATGTCTTCCATTTCCTAATAATTGCTCCCACAGTTGATTTCTTCAAACCAAGGTGCTTATCTATTGCAGATTCAGTCTTCCCAGCCTGGTGCAGGTCTACAATTTTGTTTCAGGTGTCCTTTGACAGCTCTTTGGTCTTGGCCATAGTGGAGTGTGACTGTTTGAGGTTGTGGACAGGTGTCTTTTATACTGATAACAAGTTCAAACAGGTGCCATTAATACAGGTAACGAGTGGAGGACAGAGGAGCCTCTTAAAGAAGAAGTTACAGGTCTGTGAGAGCCAGAAATCTTGCTTGTTTGTAGGTGCCAAATACTTATTTTCCACCATAATTTGCAAATAAATTCATTAAAAATCCTACAATGTGACTTTCTGGATTTTTTTTCTTCTCATTTTGTCTGTCATAGTTGAAGTGTACCTATGATGAAAATTAGCCCCTCATCTTTTTAAGTGGGAGAACTTGCACAATTGGTGGCTGACTAAATACTTTTTTGCCCCACTGTGTGTGTGTGTGTGTGTGTATGTATGTATGTATGTATGTATGTATGTATGTATGTATGTATGTATGTATGTATGTATGTATGTATGTATGTATGTATGTATGTATGTATGTATGTATGTATGTATGTATGTATGTATGTATGTATGTATGTATGTATGTATGTATGTATGTAATAATGACAATTACAACAATACTGAATTAACACTTGTTTTAACTTAATATAATACATACATAAAATCAATTTAGCCTCAAGTAGATAATGAAACATGTTCAATTTGGTTTAAATAATGTAAAAACAAAGTGTTGGAGAAGAAAGTAAAAGTGCAATATGTGCTATGTAAGAAAGCTAACGTTTCAGTTCCTTGCTCAGAACATGAGAACATATGAAAGCTGGTGGTTCCTTTTAACATGAGTCTTCAATATTCCCAGTTAAGAAGTTTTAGATTGTAGTTATTATAGGACTATTTCCCTCTATACCATTTGTATTTCATTAACCTTTGACTATTGGATGTTCTTATGGGCACTTTAGTATTGCCAGTGTAACAGTATAGCTTCCGTCCCTCTCCTCGCTCCTCCCTGGGCTCGAACCAGCAACACAACGACAACTGCCACCACATCGAAGCAGCGTTACCCATGTAGAGCAAGGGAAACAACCACCCCAAGGCTCAGAGCGAGTGAAGTTTGAAACGCTATTTGCGTTGGACTAGTTAACTGTAAGGTTGCAAGATTGAATCCCCCGAGCTGACAATGTGAAAATCTGTCTTTCTGCCCCTGAACAGGCAGTTAACCCACCGTTCCTAGGCCGTCATTGAAAATAAGAATGTGTTCTTAACTGACTTGCCTGGATTAAATAAAGGTGTAAAAAAAAAAAATGGGGGCAAATCGGCGCCTAAAGGAAACACCCCATGGAACTCAGCCTATTTCATTTCTACATTTTTAAAGATGTCACATCACGTTTTGCAATCCTGTCTCTCTGCATGCACATATGACCCTGGGATAAACAAGTTGAGTTGTGAGCACCGAGGAGAATGTGTTGGTGTTCTACTTTAGTGGTTCCCAACCAATGTTCCCTGTAAGCTGTGAGTGTGCACGCAGCAGTCAGAGCGCGCTGAAGATATATCAGCCCACAGTGACAAGCACGAGATTGAACTTCACTAAACTTTCTAGAGTTTTCCCTGTTAACGCTATCAATGTTTCTCTTTTACTGTTAACACTGTCAACTTTTCCCTTGACTGTGGCAATCAACGTTTCCCTTGACTGTGACACTCAACGTTTCCCTTGACTGTGGCAATCAACGTTTCCCTTGACTGTGGCAATCAACGTTTCCCTTGACTGTGACAATTGTGATTTGAATCAGCCAATATTAGCCACTTTCAATGCAACAAAACAAAGTATCCTACTCCTACCTACCTTTGTTGTAGGTAGGAGTAGGATTCTATTGGGTACAACTCCGCTTGTACTCTACACAGACCGGTGTGGCATAACCAATCACATCTGCAGTAGGCCTTTATGCAAATAGACCATTTCCATATATGGATCTGTTTTTACGACTGTTGTCGTGAGTAGATGTGTTTGTATTGACATCAAAGCGAGAACTGCATATAGCCACGTGTGCACATTTTGTTCATATCTTTTGCTAGTTAGTGAGTTATTAGCCCAGTTAGAGAATTTGTAGTCTGCAATAGGGGAGTGATTTGCTTCCTACAAGAGCACAGAACGTGTACATTTCTAGACATCTTTAATAACAAGTCGGATTTAAAGAGTTATTCTTTTATTTTGTCTATTTTATTTAACTAGGCAAGTCAGTTAACCTGTTGCGACGACCAAACCCGGATCCGGGATTCTATTTATAGACCTAAGCTCATTACCATAACGCAACGTTAACTATTCATGAAAATCGCAAATGAAATGAAATAAATATGCTAGCTCTCAAGCTTAGCCTTTTGTTAACAACACTGTCATCTCAGATTTTCAAAATATGCTTTTCAACCATAGGAAAACAATCATTTGTGTAACAGTAGCTAGCTAGCGTAGCATTTAGCGTTAGCATTAGCGTTAGCATTAGCGTTAGCATTTAGCAGGCAACTATCACAAAAACAAGTAAAGCCTTCAAATAAAATAACTTACCTTTGAAGAACTTCTGATGTTTTCAATGAGGAGACTCTCAGTTAGATAGCAGATGCTCCGTTTTTCCAAAAAGATTCTTTGTGTATTAGAAATAGCTCCGTTTTGTACATCACATTTGGCTACCAAAAAAAAAAAAAAAAAAAAAAAAAAAAACGAAAATTCAGCCCTCAAAACGCGAACTTTTTTCCAAATTAACTCCATAATATCGACTGAAACATGGCAAACGTGGTTTAGAATCAATCCTCAAGGTGTTTTTCCACATATCTCTTCAATGATATATCCTTCGTGGAAGCCTGGTTTCTCCTTGCTCTCAAATGGAAAAATAATTGCACCTGGCTTTACGCTCCAATTTCGACGCAGGGACACCAGGCGGACACTTGGAAAATGTAGTCTCTTATGGTCAATCTTCCAATGATATGCCTACAAATACGTCACAATGCTGCTAACACTTTGGGGGAACGACAGAAAGTGTAGGCTCATTCCTTGCGCAATCACAGCCATATAAGGAGACAATGGAAAACAGAGCTTCAGAAAGTCTGATCATTTCCTGGTTGATGCATCATCTTGGTTTCGCCTGTAGAATGAGTTCTGGGGCACTTACAGACAATATCTTTGCAGATTCTGAAACTTCAGAGTGTTTTCTTTCAAAAACTGTCAAGAATATGCATAGTCGAGCATCTTTTCGTGACAAAATATCGCGCTTAAAACGGGAACGTTTTTTATCCAAAAATGAAATAGCGCCCCTAGAGATCAAAGAGGTTAAGAACAAATTTCTTATTTACAATGACGGCCTAACCCGGATGACGCTGTGCCAATTGTGCGCCACCCTATGGGACTCTCAATCACGGCCAGTTGTGATACAGCTGGAATCAAACCAGGGTCTGTAGTGACATCTTGCACTGAGATGCAGTGCCTTAGACTGCTGTGCCAAGCGGGGGCATAGTTGTATTTTGAAACATGCTTGAATAAGCTAAGTAGCCAATAGGCAGAGGGGAGCATCATTTGTCTGATTCTCTGTAATAATGGTAATGGAATAATGATGCATTTTATTTTGTAAACTGGTTTCTTGCAACAAACTACATTTTCAGTCACCTCCTTTGAAGGATAAACAGGTTAATATCAAGCCCGTCATGTTTTTTCAAAAGCCTCATGGAATGTAGGTCTGCATTGAACACCACACATTGGCTGCTACTGTAGGCTGAATGAAAGAACAGCTATTTCCATGTAAAAATGTAATGGGATACACTTTCTCCGTGGTTTCTGATGGTAGGCCACTCTGAGGCCTACATTATGATCACATAACCACAGTAGCCTACTTGGCCACTGTTAGAACTGTAACTTAAAGCGGAGACAGCCTCAGTGTCACAGTTAACGCGTGCTGGAAGTTGCACAGAATTTTCACAATGTTCAAGTTTGCGCTCAGAAGACCTGAAATTTGCTCAGGACCAGAAAATATTTGAGGGTTATTCCCAACCCCGGTCCTCCAGTACCCCCCAACAGTACACATTTGTTATTGTAGCCCCGGACAAACACATCTGATTCAACTTGTCAACTAATCATCAAGCCCTCAATGAGTTGAATCAGGTGAGTTTGTCTGAGGCTACAATGTGTTCTGTGGGGGTACTGGAGGACCGGAGTTGGAACCACTGCTCTACTTGAATAAAGCATTGATAAGGAGCTTCACAATACAGCAGCACTGTATCCTATTTCAGTGTTAAAGGACAGGTCCACATACCTTGCTGGCACTATAAACACGAGCCACTTGTCAACACTGAATGATTGTCTGTCTGACTGGGGATATTTGCACAATTCTCAAGGTTATTGATTGACAATACTTAGGCTAAGACCAGATGCAAATACTGAAAATCCCACTGCCTCTTCAGACCGCCTACATTCAACTAGGCCTGTTCTTTAGAGTTTAATGTCAACAGTCCCCTTAGACAGGGCTGTGTTAGAATGGCTATGAGACCGAAGCCTGATATGGAAACACGCTGGAGACGACAAGGAGAGGTATTGTGGCAGGGACAGGCTAGCAGGCTGTGGTTGACTTCAAGTGTCTCAGTAAGAGACCTGGGCCAGCAACAGCTCTGGATTTGTCACCAACGGGTCCATTTCTAGCAGGGTCACTGGTCTTGAAGGGGTAATACTGAAACTAAAGTGTTCTTCCAGTTGACACCTTGTGTGCATGTGTAGCAGACAGACAGTAAATGCTGACTTCGGGAAGTTAATACTCAACCTTCTACCTGACTCCATTCAGTTGAACCCGCATTGCAGTATTCATGCAATAGTGTGTAGCCTAAACATAGAACTAGCTTTTTCCCCCCATGGTCAAAATACATTCACAGAAGGGTTTTGGTTACTGTGGAAATACCAGGTACTCTTCCTACAGGTACTGATACCCACAGTTTTTGGTAAAATAATGTGTGCGCCTTCCTGCGGGACCCAGCTAGTTTGTAGACAGGCAGTATAAACAGTGGCACGGCAGGTTGGATTGAATCTGGCGCTCCTCCACGGTCAGAGATGGGACAGTTGCAGGGCGTTATTTCTGGGCTCAGTCTGGGCTCAGGATGTCTGATCTGGGTCACAGCATGGAAATATTCTCTTTGTGATGATGGGGAAAATACAGTTGACTGCATGTGTGATTGACATGATGTGAAGCCAAGCACGGCTTTAGAGCGCTGTGTTCTATTTGCTGTAATGAAGCAATGGGCCTCCTGATTGCAATGCATGGCTTTCCTGCAAATCCCATTGGAGCTCATCACTGTTGCTACTGTTCTCGCATCTCACAACTAATATATATATACATACATACATACACACACACACACACTGAGAAATTAACATTGCAGAGGCATCAAGGCCCCCCAGAAGGTTCAGGGTTGTTTTTTCTCTCTCACTATACAGTAAATGTAACCACAGGCTAGTGGGTTGCATGCAGAATGACAGATATGCTGAAGCTAGGTTAGCATATAGGCTATTGTTTGATTTTTAATCTGAAAAACAATATCCTTGGTAAAAAAAAGTTTGAGCAAAAACATTTTACTGCACTCAAACTAGCAGCCTGGTTTGCTGGGACGGGGTATTTAGACTGGCCCGCTAGTGAGTCTTGGTGGTGACATACAGAGAGATTCACAGAGAAAAGAAGGAGAGAGTGTAGTACACCAGCCTATTAGAGGAGGGGGAGCCAACACCACCACCACCGTCTAGGCTCCGCCCAGTCCACAACGACTAGATGTTCTGCAGTTCTAGTAGAAAAGACAGCCAGCGACTTCTGTCCATCTTAACTCCTCCACATTTTACTAGATTGGTTGAACAGTGCAGAAGATAACCTCTCAGCAGTTACAATATATATAAATATATGTTTTATTTTATTTGTCGGTACCAGTATGTAGGGGATCAGGTGTTTATTTTACGCCTGCTACATTAGGTTACCTCTGTCTAATAAAGCACACTGCCATGTAGAAAATCCTCCTTGTTGTGAGAACCCCAAAGCAGCGTTTGATTTAGGATTTGTTGACACGGGATGCCATTGAAACACTGAGTACTCATTGACATCGTGGGAACCTTCCCCTTAAAACACCATCGTAATATTTCATCAGCCAGGCTCGTGGCAGAGCTGGTGGGGATGGAGGTGTGATGTGCATCATGGCTACTGCAGACTGTATCCCTCGTCTCCGACCGTCCGTACATACGTCGGTCTCCTCTCTCCGTCCGTCCTTCCCTCCCTCCATCCCGCTGCAGCTTGCTGAGGTGGAATGGGAGCTCCTGGATGCCCCTCTAGAGGCAGCAGTAATAATATGACCGCAGCTTTAACAGAAATAAGGAGGAGCCCCTGTGGACTAGTTTCACCTTCCTCCCTGGAGCTGCTGGCATCAGACATCAACAGGAGATGTGAATGATACAGCACATCACAGAAGACCCAGCAGATACACAACTACAAGCGGCCTCTGACACCTTTTATTGTTGGGCAGTCAACCCTCCTCAGTGACACATGGACCTCTGCAACATTCCTACATCCTGTGACCTAGTTAACAGTTCCATTACATGACACTTTCAAATCCTCCGATGAACAGGTTGTTGGACCCCAGGAGGATTTGAAAGTGTTTTGTGGGCTAGCTACAGTTATTTTTCTTTTTGTATCTTTAACTGGCACTGGTTGTTCAATAAGCTGCGACTTAGTTCAGTTTTTGAGGGCATCTAGGCTTAATGAGAATTATTTAAAATCCTCACTGTAATTGTAATCTGTGTTTTAAGTGCTTTTTGCAAGTTTCTGACTGACTAATTCTGAGACAAGCAGGGCATTAAAGATAGTATGTGTTTATGTAATAATGAATTTCTTATTCTGAGTCGGGCTGAATCACAGCTGCACATAAATAACTGACTTCAGTATGACAGGCGGATTTCAGAAGTCCCTATGGGCCCTAGTCAAAAGTAGTACACTATATAGGGACTAGGGCCCTGGTCAAAAGTAGTACACTATATAGGGACTAGGGCTCTGGTCAAAAGTAGTGCACTACTTTTTTTGTACCGCTTGCCGTGCGGTAGCAGAGCGAACAGTTTTGAGGATCTGGGTCCCATGCCAAATCTTTTCAGTCTCCAGAGGGGGAATAGGTTTTGTCGTGCCCGCTTCACGACTGTCTTGGTGTGCTTGGACCATGTTATTTTGTTGGTGATGTGGACACCAAGGAACTTGAAGCTCTCAACCCGCTCCACTGCAGCCCTGTCGATGAGAATGGGGACATGCTCTTTCCTCTTTTTCCTGTAGTCCACAATCATCTCCTTTTGTATTAATCAAGTTGAGGGAGAGGTTATTGTCCTGGCACGACACAGCCAGGTCTCTGACCTCCTTCCTATAGGCTGTGTCATCGTTGTCGGTGATCAGGCGATACATTTACTGTTGTCATCGGAAAATGGAATGATGGTGTTGGAGTCGTGCGCGGCCACGCAGTCATGAGTGAACAGGGAGTACAGGAGGGGGCTGAGCACGCACCCCTGAGGGGGTCCCCGTGTTGAGGATCAGCATGGCGGATGTGTTGTTACCTACCCTTACCACCTGGGGGCGGCCAGTCCAGAATCCAGTTGCAGAGGGAGGTGTTTAGTCCCAGGGTCCTTAGCTTATTGATTAACTTTGAGGGCACTATGGTGTTGAACGCTGAGCTGTAGTCAATGAATTAGCATTCTCACATAGATGTTCCTTTTGTCCAGGTGGGGAACGGCAGTGTGGAGTGCAATAGATTTGCATCATCTGTGGATCTGTTGGGGCGGTATGAAAATTGGATTGGGTAACCACAGTGGTGTGATGTGAAGGTTGAGCTGGGGTGTTTGGGGTCTGCGTGGTTAATTCCTCCCCACACACACACTACAATTTGATTTTGAATCACCAAGGTAGTTGCAGCAGGGGGAATCCAGACTGTGTTTAAAACAGGCTAGCAGAATCCCAGGGCTGACAGAACACAGTGCTCTGAACCTACAGATGGTTCTACAGTACCCAGCCAGGTTATAGTGTAGCAGAATGATCCATTCACCTTCTCTCTCTCTCTCCTCTTCCTCCTGTTAGATATCTGGAGTCTTGGTGTGATCCTGTTCATGCTGGTGTGTGGACAGCCCCCCTTCCAGGAGGCCAACGACAGCGAGACCCTCACCATGATCATGGACTGTAAATACACTGTACCCACCCACGTCTCCAACGCCTGCAAAGAGTGAGTCCCGCATACACACACGCAGACATTTACACGCATCCTAATTAACAAGTGTTCTCCAGAACAGATGCTGACCTCTGTCTTTCAGCCGTGGTTATGTAACAGATGAGCTGTAAACATCTGAATAGGAGCCAGACCTCTGACTACCATATCTCTCCTTTGTGTTAAGCCTGAACGTCTGTCTGGACGCCAGTCAACACTCCGTGGTCTGGAAGGTTGCCAGTCAGATCTGTGCACATCCAATCATTGGCAGTTCACTTTTCTTCAGGCACTTCTCTGAGCTTCCTGAATCAGGATGGTCCTGACAGATAAATATGTCTGCTGCTATTCCCATAGCTTTGGATTGACCCCGGGGTTGATGCTTATCGCTCTAGATTGAGTTCTAGTTGAGTTCAGGGAGGGGGGTAATAAACGGAGCCAGTGTTTGACTCCAGTAAAAGGTCATGTCTCTACTAGCTACTCTCATTGTTTATCTTTCCATCTCAGTATTTTTAGACTCAGGAAATGTGCTGCTGCTATCTTTTTTATTTGAACAAATGATCTACTGTGATTTATACTGTGGGCTAAATGAGGATTGCACAGCCACATAGAATATAGGCCTGACAGCCCTCCATTTACTCTCTGAATTTGCTGTCTCTTTCTAGCAGGGCATGACAGCAGTTTATTTGTCATATGCACATAACAGTGTAGGGGACAGTCCATCTGCTCCGTTTGAACTAGACCGCAGTCTGTAAAGACCAGGCCTGGTTCTATTTTCCCCAGCAGAACAGACAGAACCAGGCCTGGTCTTTACAGACTATGTTCCCCAGCAGAACAGACAGTCTGTAAAAACCAGGCCTGGTTCTATGTTCCCCAGCAGAACAGACAGTCTGTAAAGACCAGGCCTGGTTCTATGTTCCCCAGCAGAACAGACAGTCTGTAAAGACCAGGCCTGGTTCTATGTTCCCCAGCAGAACAGACAGTCTTTAAAGACCAGGCCTGGTTTCTGTGTTTCCCAGCAGAACAGACTGTGTGTTTTGTCAAGCCGTGACTGATGATGATATTTTGGCTCCTTGAACATCCAGTTCCTTTCCTCCTGGCTCTGCTGTACTACATGTTTATATGAGTGTCCTCCTTCCTTGATTGTTCAGATGTCTGCCTTGATTCAATCTTCACAGTCAAATGAAATGAACAGAGAGGGGGGAAATAACATTCACAAGCCCCAAATGGAGTTGAATATGGAACATGTTGTTACCTATCATTAGAGTTGAATATGGAACATGTTGTGTTACCTATCATTAGAATTGAATATGGAACCTGTTGTGTTACCTATCATTAAAATTGAATATGGAACATGTTGTCTATAGAGTTGTGTTACCCATCATTAGAATTGAATATGGAACATGTTGTTACCCATCATTAGAGTTGAATATGGAACATGTTGTGCTACCTATCATTAGAATTGAATATGGAACTTGTTGTGTTACCTATCATTAGAATTGAATATGGAACCTGTTGTGTTACCTATCATTAGAATTGAAAATGGAACATGTTGTGTTACCTATCATTAGAATTGAATATGGAACATGTTGTCTATAGAGTTGTTACCTATCATTAGAATTGAATATGGAACATGTTGTTACCCATCATTAGAATTGAATATGGAACATGTTGTTACCTATCATTAGAATTGAATATGGAACATGTTGTGTTACCTATCATTAGAATTGAATATGGAACATGTTGTGTTACCTATCATTAGAATTGAATATGGAACATGTGTTACCCATCATTAGAATTGAATATGGAACATGTTGTGTTACCTATCATTAGAATTGAATATGGAACATGTTGTGTTACCCATCATTAGAATTGAATATGGAACATGTTGTGTTACCTATCATTAGAATTGAATATGGAACATGTTGTGTTACCCATCATTAGAATTGAATATGGAACATGTTGTGTTACCTATCATTAGAATTGAATATGGAACATGTTGTCTATAGAGTTGTGTTACCTATCATTAGAATTGAATATGGGGGGGGATGGTAGGGGACGCCATGTGCGACTGACGTGTTTTCCGTTTGCTCCCGTGGTATTCTTAAAGTTTATGTGAATTCTGCAGCAAAACCGTATTTATTTTCAAATATTAATTTGGTGATCCCTTTCCGTAAAAACCAAGACTACTTTGCTTCCGAATGTCATTATGTCGATCAAACATAAGGCCAAGAACATGACTCTGAGAAAACCCGGCCTACAAGACCCGCTCTCATCACCGCCCTCTCCTGAGTCTGAGGGCCCGGGGACGCACACTTTACCCGGGGGCGCGGCTTGGACTGGCGGCGCTGAAATGAACATTCTCGAGGCCATCAAACTACTACGCTCTGAGATAGTTGAAATGAAAACACAGGTGGTTGCTACGATTGAGGCCAGAATACAGGAGGTTTCTGATACTTTAAAAGCAGATTTAACCATCCTGCGGAACGAGACTGTGCCGGCAATTACATCACTCAAAACAACAACTGCGTCACACACTACAACGATTGCAGCACTGGAGGCCTCCGCTACTAATGTCTCCGACTTAACTACATCCCTGGAGGCTGAAGTTAAACGCCTAGCTGCGGATTTGAAAAAGGTGAGGGAGAGCTGTGTGAGTTTAGAGGGATTCTCTCGCCGTAATAATCTGAGGCTTGTATCAGTCCCAGAGTCCGCGGAAATGCATCGCGCCACGGATTTCGTTTCAGGGCTGCTGAAGGATGTTCTTGCCTTAGATGAAAAGCCCCTGATTGATCGAGCCCACCGGTCGCTGCGCCCAAAGCCCCGGGATTGGGAGAGGCCCCGTGACATAATTCTTCGAGTGCACTTTTTTCATGAGAAGATGGAGATCCTCCGACGAGCCCGCAATACCACTCTGAGCTTTCAAGGACAGAGCTTTTCCATATACCAGGACTACTCCCCCACTGTTTCCAGGCAGCGCGCAGCTTTCGGACAGGCCAAACGAGTACTTCGGGACCATCCAAGTGTGAAGTATGGACTGCGATTCCTGGCCCGTTTATGGATATCTCATGAGGGTAAAGACCACACGTTTGAATCTCCGGAGGAGGCTATGGCTCACATTCAACGTCATATCAAGAAGTCTTGAATATGCTCACAGTTTAGCAACTGTTGCTTGCGAACTGTGGATAGTAAGTAATCCATTTGTGGTACAATTATGCTTATATATAACAGGCTAGTCTTGTATAGTTGGTGGAACTATTCAGGCTTATTTGATGTGATCTAATGTTTTGATCATCTAGTGTGCGTGCCTTATCTCGCTCACCTATTTAGTTTGTTTACACATTGTCTCAGTGACTCAAAATATTTTTTGGTTATTTGTTTACTGCATCTGTTTGCATTGACCCAGTAAACAGTAAATGTCTCCCGAGGCTACACGGTTTCTGGGGCCTCACTTTAATTTAAAAAGTTTTGAGCGTCATTTAAGCCCAGCAAACGTTCAACGTTGCGCAGACGTAGTTTTTTGGGATTGGTTGTAAGCTGTCTCAGCTTCAATTAGACTACTATTATAATTACTATTATTTTTGATTGTCTTACTACGATTTCCTTACTTCAAATTAGATTTTTGGCTGAGAGCCTTTATACATTTTATTTATTTTCTCTCAATGCCTGTTATAAGACGGGGAATACAATTATATACATCTACAAGTGGTGCTTTTGTCATTCCGTTTGCACAGGGGATTCACCTTTTTTTTATTTGAAAAAAATACATACAAATCTTTCTTTTTGCTGCTTGATCCACTAACAAAACGCGACTTTAAAGAGCGGGACTGTGGGTTTAGGTTTAAGACCGCACTCTCACAGACATACTGTGCTAAGAGAACATGTTCTATTTAGGCTTGTACCTCGTTTGGGGAGGTATTGTCTGGGATGGGGGGAGGGGGTGGGGGGGCAGGTTGAATTGTTCAGTTCTAATGTTGTCATTCTGTCTTTTTAGTTTTTTTTTCTGTTTTTTTTCCTGTACTTTTTCCAAACATTTACCACCGTACATTATTACTCTGAGACAAGTTATTCTGGGGGTTTTGGGCGCTCATTGCTTTTCCATTCTATGCTCTGATGACAGGGTTGAATAACGGGAATGCCCAGAGGGGCCGAAATAATACGATCAAGTACATTTCTTGGAATACCAAAGGGGTTAACAACCCGGTGAAGCGTAAGAGGGTGTTGACACACTTAAAGGGTTTGAATGCAAATATTGCATTTCTACAAGAGACTCACTTGAGGACTGGTGAGCATTTTAGGATGCGTAAGGACTGGGTTGGTCAAGTGTTCCACTCAAACTTTCATAGTAAATCAAGAGGTGCTGCTATTCTGGTTGATAAGGCTACTCCCTTTGTAGCTTCTGAGGTTATTGCTGATCCTAAGGGACGATACGTCATAGTAACCGGTGAACTGTTTTCTACCCCTCTTGTTTTGGCTAGTGTTTATGCTCCCAATTGGGATGACACAAGTTTCATTTCTTCCTTTCTGTCTGCTATTCCCAATTTAGATTCTCATTTGTTGATTTTAGGGGGGGATTTCAACTGTAAAATGTCCCCAGTTCTTGACAAGTCCTCACAAACAAATACAGGCCCATCTAAATGTGCCCTACTTATTCAATCCTTTCTTCAGAAATATGCTATGTTTGAGGCCTGGCGTTTCCTACATCCTACAGATAGACAGTATTCCTTTTATTCTCATGTTCATCAAACATACTCCCGGATTGATTACTTCTTTTTGGACAAAAAACTTCTGCCTAACCTTCGGCAGTGTACTTACGAGAGTATTGTTATCTCTGACCATTCACCATTAGTGCTTGAACTAGAGTTTCCCCAGCGACCTCCTAGGTGTTATCAATGGCGTCTCAACCCCATTTTACTCTCAGATAAGGAGTTTGTTAATTTCATTTCTTCTGAAATTACCTTATTCCTAGAAACTAATTCAACACCAGGTATGTCCTGCTCTACCATATGGGAGTCTCTCAAAGCATACCTACGTGGCCAAATTATTTCTTATACAGCCAACCAAAACAGAGTTCGCTCCCAGCGACTTCGGGACCTGAGCGAGTCCATAGCCACATTGGATGAGAGGTATGCTACGGATCCTTCCTCTGATCTGCATAAAGAGCGCCAACTACTCCAATCTGAATTTGATGAGCTTTCTACCAGGCAAGCTGAACAGTTACTCTTGCGAGCTCGATACAAAGTCTATGAACAAGGCGACAAGGCCAGTAAACTCCTTGCACATCAGATCCGTAAATCCGAGGCCTCACGTTTAATCCCACAAATAAGGACCCCGTCTGGTGCCACCACAGTTATACATAAAGAGATCAATGATCAATTTAAACAATTTTACTCTGCGCTATACACCTCTGAATCCCCTCAAGACCCTTCGCTGATTGACTCCTTCTTTAATGGCTTGAATATGCCTTCAATTGATACAGACTCCCATGACTGTCTAGAAGAAGAATTTACGCTTGAGGAGATTGCAACAGCAGTGTCCGCAATGAAAAGTGGTAAATCACCGGGTCCGGACGGTTTTCCAACCGAATTTTACAGGACGTTTTCTGGTCTGCTTTGCCCATTCTTGTCCCGACTATTTGCAGAGTGCCTCAATACTTCAAAGCTGCCGCCTAGTCTTTATCAGGCTTCAATTTCATTACTACTAAAGAAAAACAAAGACCCCCTGGAATGTGGATCCTATCGCCCAATCTCGCTTTTAAACTGTGATTACAAAATCCTAGCTAAGCTTTTAGCCATCCGTATGGAAGGCTTGCTGCACCAAGTAATACACTCTGACCAGACTGGCTTTGTGAGAAATAGGCATTTATTTTTCAATATTAGGCGCCTTATGAATATACTGTACTCCCCAGCGTCGGAGGACCCGGAGGTGGTGGTCTCACTTGATGCCGAAAAAGCGTTTGACCGCGTTGAGTGGGATTACCTAACAGCTGCCCTTTATAGATTTGGCTTTGGCCCCAAATTCATTGCGTGGATAAAGATTCTTTATTTTTCCCCCATGGCTTCGGTACGGACCAATAACTTGTCCTCTGACTATTTTCCCTTGCACCGCGGATCCAGACAGGGTTGCCCACTCTCCCCCTTGTTGTTTGCTTTGGCAATCGAGCCTCTCGCCATTGCACTACGCTCTAATGATGCCATTCAAGGCATAATCAGGGCGGGCTTAGAGCAGAAAGTCTCGCTATATGCTGACGACCTCCTTTTGTTTATCTCCAACCCCGATACCTCATTGCCACGTGCCCTATCTGTTCTTAAAAAGTTTGGATCAATCTCAGGGTACAAGCTGAATCTAGGCAAGAGTGAGCTCTTTCCGGTAAACAAGGCTGCTTTAAAGTGCTCTTTCACAAGTTCTCAGTTTAGGATTGTCCGGGATCAATTCACTTACTTGGGAGTAAAAGTGACAAGGAAATATTCAAATTTGTTTCAGGAAAACTTTGTTGCTCTAGCAGACAGATTGAAACAATCTTTTACTTTTTGGAATTCGCTACCCCTTTCTCTTATCGGAAGGATTAATGTCATTAAAATGAATGTGTTGCCCAAATTTTTATATTTATTTCAATGTTTACCCATTTTTATTCCAAAATCTTTTTTTATTTCACTGGATCAAACATTCATGCATTTTATTTGGAATGGCAAGGTACCACGGATTGGTAGAAAACATTTACAGAAGCCTAGGTCATTGGGGGGTTTAGCTTTACCAAATTTTCAGACATACTACTGGGCTGCAAATTTCAGAGCCGTTCTGTACTGGCTGCAGACTGATCCTACTGGCCCTAGACCACTCTGGGCCCAGATGGAGTCTGAATCGTGTAAACCTGCAGCACTTTCCTCTGTGCTGTGCTCGTCTCTCCCAGTGTCCCTAGGCAAAAGGTGTGCCAACCCAATTGTAAAGCAGTCTCTTAAAATTTGGAATCAGTTCCGTTTAGCCTTTAGCCTCCGAGGCTTTTCTCTATCAGGCCCAATCAATCAGAACATTTTATTTCCTCCATCTTTGAATGATGGGGCTTTTGGCATTTGGCACTCACTAGGCCTTTCCTCGCTAGCCCAATTATTCTTTGATGATACATTTGCCTCTTTTTCTCAGCTGCAGGAAAAGTTCAATCTCCCCCAATCCCACTTTTTCCGCTATCTCCAGACTAGAAACTTTGTCAGGGCTAACACACCTGGATTTCCCAATAGGCCTGCGAATACTGCTATAGAGAGCATCTTGGAGCTGAACAAGCTTCCTAGAGGCGCAATTTCAGATGTATATGCAATCATTCATGACCTACAGAACCCTTCTCTGGTGCCTTTAAAGACTCGATGGGAAAAGGATTTGGGGGAGGAACTTGGGGAAGACGCTTGGGAATCTGTGCTGCGCAGGGTACACTCGTCCTCTTTTAGCACTAGACACAGCCTCATTCAATTCAAGGTGGTTCACCGTATCCACTGGTCGGGGGCCAAACTTGGAAGAATATTCTCTGATTTTGATCCTACCTGTGTCAGATGTAAGGTGGAACCAGCCACACTGTTGCATATGTTTTGGGGCTGTCATAAACTGTCAGGTTTCTGGGAATTAATATTTAAATGTTTCTCTGATATATATGACACTGTTATAGATCCGTCTCCCCTTACAGCCTTTTTTGGAGTACTGCCCATGGGTACCCCCCTATCAAGAATCCAGTCGGACACTGTTGCTTATACAACTCTTTTAGCTAGACGGCTAATACTACAGAACTGGAAGATGGCAGCTCCCCCATCGTATAAATATTGGGTGAGGGATGTGTTGTGCTCTCTGAAACTAGAAAAAATTTAATTCAATTCACGTGGGAACCCCAAACTGTTTGATGAGGCTTGGGCTCCATTCCGGTCTTACTTTAAACAGTCCATCCTCTGATGGCATCCCAATTAATACTAAAATAAGTCTGTGACTTAAGGGTTGGAGGAGCTTCTCTCTGTGTTTTTGCTGGGGGGGTATTAAGGTCCATGTGCTTATTGATTGTGGTCCGCAGATGCCTTGTTCATCTTGCCCAGGCAGAGACTGAAGTGTGAGCTTGTTTTTCCCAGTTATTTTTACATTTTGTTCACGCCTACATGAATAATCATTTTTTATTTTAAAGCATTGTAAACTTTTTTTTTTGTCCAGTGGATGGTCGGTCTGTGGCCATGACTCTCTGTGAGTGGTTGCATTTCTCCACCCTTATCCCTTGACTGCTTACAGGAACAATGGTGAGGTGTTTGCTCTGTCCCTGTACTATAGATTGCCCTTTAACCTCTGTAGCCTTCTGCCTGGTGTGTTTAACTTGTCTAAAGTGTGGTTTCTTTAAAGCTTTTTAAAAGCTTTTTTTTTTTTTTTTTTTTTCTTTTTCTTAAATTTTTTTTTATTTGTATTTTTTTTTCTAGTTGAGTGTATTATTTATATTGCTTTGTCTTGTCTGTGTGTGTGTATGTTCAAAACTTAATAAACAGAGTAAAAAAAAAAGAAAAAGAATTGAATATGGAACATGTTGTGTTACCCATCATTAGAATTGAATATGGAACATGTTTTGTTACCCATCATTAGAATTGAATATGGAACATGTTGTGTTACCCATCATTAGAATTGAATATGGAACATGTTGTGTTACCTATCATTAGAATTGAATATGGAACATGTTGTGTTACCCATCATTAGAATTGAATATGGAACATGTTGTGTTACCCATCATTAGAATTGAATATGGAACATGTTGTGTTACCCATCATTAGAATTGAATATGGAACATGTTGTGTTACCCATCATTAGAATTGAATATGGAACATGTTGTGTTACCCATCATTAGAATTGAATATGGAACATGTTGTGTTACCCATCATTAGAATTGAATATGGAACCTGTTGTGTTACCTATCATTAGAATTGAATATGGAACATGTTGTGTTACCTATCATTAGAGTTGAATATGGAACATGTTGTCTATAGAGTTGTGTTACCTATCATTAGAATTGAATATGGAACATGTTGTCTATAGAGTTGTGTTACCTATCATTAGAGTTGAATATGGAACATGTTGTCTATAGAGTTGTGTTACCTATCATTAGAATTGAATATGGAACATGTTGTTACCCATCATTAGAATTGAATATGGAACATGTTGTGTTACCTATCATTAGAATTGAATATGGAACATGTTGTTACCCATCATTAGAATTGAATATGGAACATGTTGTGTTACCTATCATTAGAATTGAATATGGAACATGTTGTCTATAGAGTTGTTACCCATCATTAGAATTGAATATGGAACATGTTGTGTTACCCATCATTAGAATTGAATATGGAACCTGTTGTGTTACCCATCATTAGAATTGAATATGGAACCTGTTGTGTTACCCATCATTAGAATTGAATATGGAACCTGTTGTGTTACCCATCATTAGAATTGAATATGGAACCTGTTGTGTTACCCATCATTAGAATTGAATATGGAACATGTTGTGTTACCTATCATTAGAATTGAATATGGAACCTGTTGTGTTACCTATCATTAGAATTGAATATGGAACATGTTGTGTTACCTATCATTAGAATTGAATATGGAACATGTTGTCTATAGAGTTGTGTTACCTATCATTAGAATTGAATATGGAACATGTTGTGTTACCCATCATTAGAATTGAATATGGAACATGTTGTGTTACCCATCATTAGAATTGAATATGGAACATGTTGTGTTACCCATCATTAGAATTGAATATGGAACATGTTGTGTTATCATTAGAATTGAATATGGAACATGTTGTGTTACCCATCATTAGAATTGAATATGGAACATGTTGTGTTATCATTAGAATTGAATATGGAACATGTTGTGTTACCCATCATTAGAATTGAATATGGAACCTGTTGTGTTACCTATCATTAGAATTGAATATGGAACATGTTGTGTTACCTATCATTAGAGTTGAATATGGAACATGTTGTCTATAGAGTTGTGTTACCTATCATTAGAATTGAATATGGAACATGTTGTCTATAGAGTTGTGTTACCTATCATTAGAGTTGAATATGGAACATGTTGTCTATAGAGTTGTGTTACCTATCATTAGAATTGAATATGGAACATGTTGTGTTACCCATCATTAGAATTGAATATGGAACATGTTGTGTTACCTATCATTAGAATTGAATATGGAACATGTTGTGTTACCTATCATTAGAATTGAATATGGAACATGTTTTGTTACCCATCATTAGAATTGAATATGGAACATGTTGTGTTACCTATCATTATAATTGAATATGGAACATGTTGTCTATAGAGTTGTGTTACCTATCATTAGAGTTGAATATGGAACATGTTGTGTTACCTACCCATCATTAGAATTGAATATGGAACATGTTGTCTATAGAGTTGAATATGGAACATGTTGTCTATAGAGTTGAATATGGAACATGTTGTCTATAGAGTTGTGCTGCCTACTGTCATGTCTTTACTATCATTAAATTGAAGACTTAGTTTTTATCAAAGATTCTCTGTAATTAGTATTACGCGATCAACTGATTAATCATGTAACTGTAATTAACTAGGAAGTCGGGGCACCAAGGAAAAATATTCAGATTACAAGGTTATAATTTCCTAATATAACCTTTCAGATATTTTATATCTGATCCATAGTCTTCTGATGAATGAATGATTTACTTTACCTCACGTTAGTCTCATTCCAAACGTCATAAATGGTTGGTTATCTGCACGAACCCCGTCTTCACTGAGTCATCCAAACATCAATCGTCTTCAATCATTTATTTATTACTAACTAAGTAATTCACAGAAATACATAAACAAACAAAAACGGTAAATGTGGTCACGAGAAATGATAGGAGAATGTGCCCTAGTGGGCTAAACCGGCATCGTGGCTTGTTGGACAAAAGGGAAGTGGGGTTCGACTGAGAAGACAACGTACAGTTGATAATTCTAACAATTGAAATGCTAATCCTTTGCACATGAACGCTCACTCATTCGGGAACAATTACAATCAATACATATATTTACACTCAGTGTGTCGTCTTGATCGCTGGTCAAAAGTTGTTTATTTTGTAGAATTGTCCGTCTCTCTCCCTCGCTCTCTCTGTCGCGGTTATAGTGGATAGTTCAGAGTGACATTCATTCGTTATGTTATAGAATGGATGTTTTGGCAGTTGTCGTTCTTCGCGTTCAATGATACCGAATTCCTAGCTGCAGACTAGTAATTAATATCAAAGACTTGTTCTTATTCTGTCGGTATCGATAGTCTAAGAGTTGAACCACGTGGTATGGTTAAAATATTCAGCAATGGTCTACAATCTTTGTCCTCCTAATGGAGTAAAACATGGTCTGGTGATAATTTCCCAAAGTTGGGTTTTATTCGGAATTGCAGAAAAGGGGCTATTTTGGAAGATATTATATCGATACTTAGACTTCTTTTTTTGCTAGGTGGCGTTAGCTAGTGCTAGTCGGCTATACTTGCGTCAAAACTCAGGTATTTTTCAACCTATAGCTTGTTCTCCTTTTTAAACAGTGAGCCAACAAGTTTTCAATACTTTTATTTCCATGTCTGATCAAAACTTATTTTATCAGCCTCTCTCATCTCTCTGCAACAGACATAGTGAGCAATATGTTTAGAATCGCAATATCGGATCGTAATACAATAGAATTATGAGAATCGCAATACATATGGTATCGGCCCGTAAGCATCATAATTATATTGTATCAAGAGGTCCCTGGCGGTTACCAGCCCTAATGTATCATCTATTGCATTCACATGTTTATCTAAACAAACCGTTGTTTGTTACAACTTGTCACAATTTGACTAATGTGTTTTGATATTCAGTGTCTTTGACTGTTTTACCAAGGAATGTATCTCATGTCAGAGCAGATATCTATCTAACCAGGGCCATTCATACAGCTCTCACTATGCACAGTCACACATACCAAATCTGCATGTTGACATTAGCCGTTCTGTGTGTCAAATCTCATTTTGTCACATGCTTCGTAAACAACAGGTATAGACTAACAGTGAAATGCTGAACTTACGGGCCCTTTCCAAATACACAGAGAGAACATTTTAAAACATTATAGAAAGATAATACCACAAGGAATGAATAAATGCACAATGAGTTGTATACACGTGTTACCAGTACAGTGTGTTGTCCTCATTCTACATACCAGAGAGTTTATTATGATGATGAATAGGCCTGTATTGCATTTATCTTTGGTCTCTACAGAAAACAACTACAAGCCACAACTCATTTTAATGGACTAAAGCCGATTTAGGTAGCCTAGTGGTTAGAGTGTTGGACTAGTAACCGATAGGTTGCAAGATCGAATCCCCTAGCTGACAAGGTAAAAATCTGTCGTTCTGCTCCTGAACAAGGCAGTTAACCCACTGTAGGCTGTTATTGTAAATAAGAAGTTGTTCTTAACTGACTTGCCTGGTAAAATAAAATAATAATCTAGGTCTAACTTTCTGGGGTCAGGAATGAGGTAATGAGGTCAACAAAATAAGTTAGTCAGTGTTGGCTGATTTTAATGAATAGACCTGTACTGTGAGGTGAGTCAGGCTGTTAGCATTATGCGAATTAGCCGTTGGCAAGTGAACTTTCTGTGAGTTGCCGCCCCTATGGAGGATGAGAGGAGAGTGAAGAGATTGGACTGGGGAGGCTGGTTGCTTCAAGGCTCAGCACAGCAGACTACACCACGTTGACCCTGCCTGACTCAGTCACAGAGGGGGAGCAGGTGTTGTCCGGGAAGAGAGACTGAAACCACCAAAACAGCCTTTAGCCCATTTAGGCTCAGCCAGTCAGTCCCCTATCTCTCTCCTCTCTCTCACTCCTCTCTCCTCTCTCTCACTCCTCTCTCCTCTCTCTCACTCGTCTCTCTCTCCTCTATCTCCTCTCTCTTGCTCTCTCTCCTCTCTCTTGCTCTCTCCTCTCTCTCCTCTCTGTGTTGCTCTACCCTCTCTCACTCCCGTCTCCTCTCCCCTGTCTCTCACTCCCGTCTCCTCTCCCCTGTCTCTCACTCCCGTCTCCTCTCCCCTCTCTCTCACTCCCGTCTCCTTTCTCACTCCCGTCTCCTCTCCCCTCTCTCTCACTCCTGTCTCCTCTCCCCTCTCTCTCACTCCTGTCTCCTCTCCCCTCTCTCTCACGTCTCCTTTCTCACTCCCGTCTCCTCTCCCCTCTCTCTCACTCCCGTCTCCTTTCTCACTCCCGTCTCCTGATGGAAAGAGATCACTAAGAGGCTTTCAGTTTAAGATGGGGCCTGGGCAGTGTTGTGTTTTTCGTCCTAGATAAGCAGGTCCACCTGGGATAGGGCTGTACTGCCAAGCTGCTAGATTCCTGTTTTTTTCTTCTTCCTCATTAGCATATTTCTTGTCTCTGTTCCATTCTTTCGCCCATGCTTTGCCAAACTGTGTTTACTTGCCACAATTAATAATTCAGGAAGTCTTTTGCATTTTATCCCCTTGAGTTGTTTGATTTTGTCATTCCTGGTTTTAATAAATATGCAGGGGATTAGATTTTAAAACGCTGAGTTTCTCAGCATGACGTGGAAATGCTCTTCATATTGAGCCAATCACAGAGGATGAAACACTGTACTTTTCAGTTGTTTTGTTCATTGATCATGTGCATTGTCTGTTTTGTCTGGAATCCATTTCACTCAGTCTTTGATTGCTGTCCTCGTCAACTCCTATCACGTTGATATCTGTTGTACCTTCCTACTCCGAAGTAGTTGACGTTGTGTCTCTGGAACGGTCTTCTGGGGAGCTGAAATCATGACCATTTTCTAGAAATATGGAGTAACGTGCTTCATCTCTTTTCTATGGCAACATTATCATTTTATTCAATAGACTAGGCCTAGCCTTTGTTGCGCGTGATGTCACATTGTATATGCTATAACATATAACATATGCAGAGGAATGTGCAATGAATTAAAGGACATACCAGCACATTACTCCTTTCTCTCTCTTTCTCTCTGTCTCTCTTCCTGCTTTCTTTTCTTTGCTTCTTTCTCTCTTCTCTCTCTCTGTTGCTCTATCACAGGTCCTCCTCTCCCCCCTTTCTCTCTTCTCTCTCTCTGTTGCTCTATCACAGGTCCTCCTCTTCCCCCCTTTCTCTCTTCTCTCTCTCTGTTGCTCTATCACAGGTCCTCCTCTTCCCCCCTTTCTCTCTTCTCTCTCTCTGTTGCTCTATCACAGGTCCTCCTCTCCCCCCCTTTCTCTCTTCTCTCTCTCTGTTGCTCTATCACAGGTCCTCCTCTTCCCCCTTTCTCTCTTCTCTCTCTCTGTTGCTCTCACAGGTCCTCCTCTTCCCCCCTTTCTCTCTTCTCTCTCTCTGTTGCTCTATCACAGGTCCTCCTCTCCCCCCTTTCTCTCTTCTCTCTCTCTGTTGCTCTATCACAGGTCCTCCTCTCCCCCCTTTCTCTCTTCTCTCTCTCTGTTGCTCTATCACAGGTCCTCCTCTTCCCCCCTTTCTCTCTTCTCTCTCTCTGTTGCTCTATCACAGGTCCTCCTCTCCCCCCTTTCTCTCTTCTCTCTCTCTGTTGCTCTATCACAGGTCCTCCTCTTCCCCCCTTTCTCTCTTCTCTCTCTCTGTTGCTCTCACAGGTCCTCCTCTCCCCCCCTTTCTCTCTTCTCTCTCTCTGTTGCTCTCACAGGTCCTCCTCTTCCCCCCTTTCTCTCTTCTCTCTCTCTGTTGCTCTATCACAGGTCCTCCTCTCCCCCCCTTTCTCTCTTCTCTCTCTCTGTTGCTCTATCACAGGTCCTCCTCTTCCCCCCCTTCTCTCTTCTCTCTCTCTGTTGCTCTATCACAGGTCCTCCTCTCCCCCCCTTTCTCTCTTCTCTCTCTCTGTTGCTCTCACAGGTCCTCCTCTTCCCCCCTTTCTCTCTTCTCTCTCTCTGTTGCTCTCACAGGTCCTCCTCTTCCCCCCTTTCTCTCTTCTCTCTCTCTGTTGCTCTATCACAGGTCCTCCTCTTCCCCCCTTTCTCTCTTCTCTCTCTCTGTTGCTCTATCACAGGTCCTCCTCTCCCCCCCTTTCTCTCTTCTCTCTCTCTGTTGCTCTATCACAGGTCCTCCTCTTCCCCCCTTTCTCTCTTCTCTCTCTCTGTTGCTCTATCACAGGTCCTCCTCTTCCCCCCTTTCTCTCTTCTCTCTCTCTGTTGCTCTATCACAGGTCCTCCTCTTCCCCCCTTTCTTCTCTCTCTCTGTTGCTCTATCACAGGTCCTCCTCTTCCCCCCTTTCTCTCTTCTCTCTCTCTGTTGCTCTATCACAGGTCCTCCTCTTCCCCCCTTTCTCTCTTCTCTCTCTCTGTTGCTCTATCACAGGTCCTCCTCTTCCCCCCTTTCTCTCTTCTCTCTCTCTGTTGCTCTATCACAGGTCCTCCTCTTCCCCCCTTTCTCTCTTCTCTCTCTCTGTTGCTCTATCACAGGTCCTCCTCTTCCCCCCTTTCTCTCTTCTCTCTCTCTGTTGCTCTATCACAGGTCCTCCTCTTCCCCCCTTTCTCTCTTCTCTCTCTCTGTTGCTCTATCACAGGTCCTCCTCTTCCCCCCTTTCTCTCTTCTCTCTCTCTGTTGCTCTATCACAGGTCCTCCTCTCCCCCCCTTTCTCTCTTCTCTCTCTCTGTTGCTCTATCACAGGTCCTCCTCTTCCCCCCTTTCTCTCTTCTCTCTCTCTGTTGCTCTATCACAGGTCCTCCTCTCCCCCCCTTTCTCTCTTCTCTCTCTCTGTTGCTCTCACAGGTCCTCCTCTCCCCCCCTTTCTCTCTTCTCTCTCTCTGTTTCTCTCACAGGTCCTCCTCTTCCCCCCTTTCTCTCTTCTCTCTCTCTGTTGCTCTCACAGGTCCTCCTCTCCCCCCCTTTCTCTCTTCTCTCTCTCTGTTGCTCTCACAGGTCCTCCTCTTCCCCCCTTTCTCTCTTCTCTCTCTCTGTTGCTCTATCACAGGTCCTCCTCTCCCCCCCTTTCTCTCTTCTCTCTCTCTGTTGCTCTATCACAGGTCCTCCTCTTCCCCCCCTTCTCTCTTCTCTCTCTCTGTTGCTCTATCACAGGTCCTCCTCTTCCCCCCCTTCTCTCTTCTCCCTCTCTGTTGCTCTATCACAGGTCCTCCTCTTCCCCCCTTTCTCTCTTCTCTCTCTCTGTTGCTCTATCACAGGTCCTCCTCTCCCCCCCTTTCTCTCTTCTCTCTCTCTGTTGCTCTATCACAGGTCCTCCTCTTCCCCCCTTTCTCTCTTCTCTCTCTCTGTTGCTCTCACAGGTCCTCCTCTTCCCCCCTTTCTCTCTTCTCTCTCTCTGTTGCTCTCACAGGTCCTCCTCTCCCCCCCTTTCTCTCTTCTCTCTCTCTGTTGCTCTATCACAGGTCCTCCTCTCCCCCCCTTTCTCTCTTCTCTCTCTCTGTTGCTCTATCACAGGTCCTCCTCTTCCCCCCTTTCTCTCTTCTCTCTCTCTGTTGCTCTCACAGGTCCTCCTCTTCCCCCCTTTCTCTCTTCTCTCTCTCTGTTGCTCTCACAGGTCCTCCTCTCCCCCCCTTTCTCTCTTCTCTCTCTCTCTGTTGCTCTATCACAGGTCCTCCTCTTCCCCCCTTTCTCTCTTCTCTCTCTCTGTTGCTCTATCACAGGTCCTCCTCTCCCCCCCTTTCTCTCTTCTCTCTCTCTGTTGCTCTATCACAGGTCCTCCTCTCCCCCCCTTTCTCTCTTCTCTCTCTCTGTTGCTCTATCACAGGTCCTCCTCTCCCCCCTTTCTCTCTTCTCTCTCTCTGTTGCTCTCACAGGTCCTCCTCTCCCCCCCTTTCTCTCTTCTCTCTCTCTGTTGCTCTATCACAGGTCCTCCTCTCCCCCCCTTTCTCTCTTCTCTCTCTCTGTTGCTCTATCACAGGTCCTCCTCTCCCCCCCTTTCTCTCTTCTCTCTCTCTGTTGCTCTATCACAGGTCCTCCTCTCCCCCCCTTTCTCTCTTCTCTCTCTCTGTTGCTCTCACAGGTCCTCCTCTTCCCCCCTTTCTCTCTTCTCTCTCTCTGTTGCTCTATCACAGGTCCTCCTCTTCCCCCCTTTCTCTCTTCTCTCTCTCTGTTGCTCTATCACAGGTCCTCCTCTCCCCCCTTTCTCTCTTCTCTCTCTCTGTTGCTCTCACAGGTCCTCCTCTCCCCCCTTTCTCTCTTCTCTCTCTCTGTTGCTCTATCACAGGTCCTCCTCTCCCCCCCTTTCTCTCTTCTCTCTCTCTGTTGCTCTCACAGGTCCTCCTCTCCCCCCCTTTCTCTCTTCTCTCTCTCTGTTGCTCTATCACAGGTCCTCCTCTTCCCCCCTTTCTCTCTTCTCTCTCTCTGTTTCTCTCACAGGTCCTCCTCTTCCCCCCTTTCTCTCTTCTCTCTCTCTGTTGCTCTATCACAGGTCCTCCTCTCCCCCGCTTTCTCTCTTCTCTCTCTCTGTTGCTCTCACAGGTCCTCCTCTTCCCCCCCTTTCTCTCTTCTCTCTCTCTGTTGCTCTCACAGGTCCTCCTCTCCCCCCCTTTCTCTCTTCTCTCTCTCTGTTGCTCTATCACAGGTCCTCCTCTCCCCCCTTTCTCTCTTCTCTCTCTCTGTTGCTCTATCACAGGTCCTCCTCTCCCCCCCTTTCTCTCTTCTCTCTCTCTGTTGCTCTATCACAGGTCCTCCTCTTCCCCCCTTTCTCTCTTCTCTCTCTCTGTTTCTCTCACAGGTCCTCCTCTTCCCCCCTTTCTCTCTTCTCTCTCTCTGTTGCTCTATCACAGGTCCTCCTCTCCCCCCCCTTCTCTCTTCTCTCTCTCTGTTGCTCTATCACAGGTCCTCCTCTCCCCCCCTTTCTCTCTTCTCTCTCTCTTTTGCTCTATCACAGGTCCTCCTCTTCCCCCCTTTCTCTCTTCTCTCTCTCTGTTGCTCTATCACAGGTCCTCCTCTTCCCCCCTTTCTCTCTTCTCTCTCTCTGTTTCTCTCACAGGTCCTCCTCTTCCCCCCTTTCTCTCTTCTCTCTCTCTGTTGCTCTATCACAGGTCCTCCTCTTCCCCCCTTTCTCTCCTCTCTCTCTGTTTCTCTCACAGGTCCTCCTCTTCCCCCATTTCTCTCTTCTCTCTCTCTGTTGCTCTATCACAGGTCCTCCTCTTCCCCCCTTTCTCTCTTCTCTCTCTCTGTTTCTCTCACAGGTCCTCCTCTCCCCCCCTTTCTCTCTTCTCTCTCTCTGTTGCTCTATCACAGGTCCTCCTCTTCCCCCCTTTCTCCTCTCTCTCCATGCCTGCCTGCTGTTAGAGTACGGTAGCCAAGCCTCCATTCTCCAGGAGAGCGGAGATACTGCATGCATGACTAGGAGGTTACTATAAATATCCCCATAGCAGTTTCCTGTCTTCTTCCCCAGAGAGAAGAGTGAGGCTGGAATGTGTAGAGAACAGAGGACTGAGTGAGGCTGGAATGGGTAGAGACCGGAGGACTGAGTAAGGAATGAGTAGAGATCGAGAGAGACAGGAGAGGTGAGGCTGGAATGGTTAGAGGCTAGAATGGGTAGAGGCTGGAATGGGTAGAGGCTGAAGGTGTGAAGCTGGAGGGGTGAGGCAGGAATGGGTAGAGGCAGGAGGGGTGAGTCTGGAATGGGTAGAGGCAGGAGGGGTGA
>NW_027258474.1:40000-72906 GCF_045791955.1 Oncorhynchus clarkii lewisi
GTGTGTGTGTGTGTGTAGGCTGTAGCTAGTGTGTGTGTGTGTAGGCTGTAGCTAGTGTGTGTGTGTAGGCTGTAGCTAGTGTGTGTGTGTAGGCTGTAGCTAGTGTGTGTGTGTGTGTGTAGGCTGTAGCTAGTGTGTGTGTGTGTGTGTAGGCTGTAGCTAGTGTGTGTGTTTGTAGGCTGTAGCTAGTGTGTGTAGGCTGTAGCTAGTGTGTGTGTGTGTGTGTGTAGGCTGTAGCTAGTGTGTGTGTGTGTAGGCTGTAGCTAGTGTGTGTAGGCTGTAGCTAGTGTGTGTGTGTGTAGGCTGTAGCTAGTGTGTGTGTGTGTGTAGGCTGTAGCTAGTGTGTGTGTGTGTGTGTAGGCTGTAGCTTAAACTGCTGTTTTAGGTCTCGTTCTGACAGTCTTTTGGTTTTCCAGCATCTAAGAGAAAGGAAGGGGCAGAGACAGGATGTTGTGTTGATTACATGGTCATTGTCCACTGTACAATATGTCATTTAGCAGACGCTTTCATCAAATGCGACCTACAGTCATGCATACATTTATACAGTGGGGCAAAAAAGTATTTAGTCAGCCACCAATTGTGCAAGTTCTCCCACTTAAAAAGATGAGGCCTGTAATTTTCATCATAGGTACACTTCAACTATGACAGACAAAATGAGAAAAAAAAATCCAGGATTTTTAATTAATTTATTTGCAAATTGTCGTGGAAAATAAGTATTTGGTCACCTACAAACAAGCTAGATTTCTGGCTCTCACAGACCTGTAACTTATTCTTTAAGAGGCTCCTCTGTCCTCCACTCGTTACCTGTATTAATGGCACCTGTTTGAACTTGTTATCAGTATAAAAGACACCTGTCCACAACCTCAAACAGTCACACTCCAAACTCCACTATGGCCAAGACCAAAGAGCTGTCAAAGGACACCAGAAACAAAATTGTAGACGCACCGGGCTGGGAAGACTGAATCTGCAATAGATAAGCAACTTGGTTTGAAGAAATCAACTGTGGGAGCAATTATTAGGAAATGGAAGACATACAAGACCACTGATAATCTCCCTTGATCTGGAGCTCCACGCAAGATCTCACCCCGTGGGGTCAAAATGATCACAAGAACGGTGAGCAAAAATCCCAGAACCATACGGGGGGACCTAGTGAATGACCTGCAGAGAGCTGGGACCAAAGTAACAAAGCCCTACCATCAGTAACACACTACGCCGCCAGGGACTCAAATCCTGCAGTGCCAGACGTGTCCCCCTGCTTAAGCCAGTACATGTCCAGGCCCGTCTGAAGTTTGCTAGAGAGCATTTGGATGATCCAGAAGAAGATTTGGAGAATGTCATATAGTCAGATGAAACCAAAATATAACTTTTTGGTAAAAACTCAACTCGTTGTGTTTGGAGGACAAAGAATGCTGAGTTGCATCCAAAGAACACCATACCTACTGTGAAGCATGGGGGTGGAAACATCATGCTTTGGGGCTGTTTTTCTGCAAAGGGACCAGGACGACTGATCCGTGTAAAGGAAAGAATGAATTGGGCCATGTATCGTGAGATTTTGAGTGAAAACCTCCTTCCATCAGAAAGGGCATTTAAGATGAAACGTGGCTGGGTCTTTCAGCATGACAATGATCCCAAACACACCGCCCGGGCAATGAAGGAGTGGCTTCGTAAGAAGCATTTCAAGGTCCTGGAGTGGCCTAGCCAATCTCCAGATCTCAACCCCATAGAAAATCTTTGGAGGGAGTTGAAAGTCTGTGTTGCCCAGCAACAGCCCCAAAACATCACTGCTCTAGAGGAGATCTGCATGGAGGAATGGGCCAAAATACCAGCAACAGTGTGTGAAAACCTTGTGAAGACTTACAGAAAACGTTGCCAACAAAGGGTATATAACAAAGTATTGAGATAAACTTTTGTTATTGACCAAATACTTATTTTCCACCATAATTTGCAAATAAATTCATAAAAAATCCTACAATGTGATTTTCTGGATTTTTTTCTCCTCATTTTGTCTGTCATAGTTGAAGTGTACCTATGATGAAAATTATGACTTTATTACTTTTTAAGTGGGAGAACTTGCACAATTGGTGGCTGACTAAATACTTTTTTTTTAGGAAGGTGTCCTGAATGTTTTGTAAACTGTCTTCATCCATAACTGTTGGTTATATGGTAGTTGTGCCAACACAGGGGATGCTGTGGTCATTTGCAATGTGACTAACATGGTGCCCTCTCTTTTCTGCCTCTGTTTCTCTCTCTCTCGGTGCAATTCAATGAGCTTTATTGGCATGATAAAACATCTTACATTACCAGAGCAAACCTATAAGAGCAATTTCAATCAGTGATGACAAAAACAATGAGTAGTTTTTTCTCTCTCTAGTCTGGTAGGCCGGATGCTGCAGCGGGACCCAAAGGGCCGTGCGTCTCTGGAGGAGATAGAGAGCCATGCCTGGCTGCAGGGGGTGGACCCGTCCCCAGCCACCAAGTTCAACACCCCCCTGGTGTCTCATAAGAGCCTGTCTGAGGATGAGCACAACGGGATCATACAGCGCATGGTGCTGGGGGACATCGCAGACCGAGAGCCCATAGTAGAGTAAGTCAACACACATACATAGACATAAACTCAGCAAAAAAAGAAATGTCCTCACTGTCAACTGCTTTTATTGTCAGCAAACTTAATATATGGAAATATCTGTAAGAGCATAACAAGATTCAACAACTGAGATATAAACTGAACATAAATTGAATAATGTGTCCCTGAACAAAGGGGGGGTCAAAAGGGGGGTCCAGTTCTTGCTGTGAGACATGTCTGTCAGACATTTCTGGGGGGGAAATAGCCCTAGCCCTCACCCTCCGATCCAACAGGTCCCAGACGTGCTCAATGGGATTGAGATCCGGGCTCTTCGCTGGCCATGGCAGAACACTGACATTCCTGTCTTGCAGGAAATCACACACAGAACGAGCAGTATGGCTGGTGGCATTGTCATGCTGGAGGGTCATGTCAGGAAGGGTACCACATGAGGGAGGAGGATGGCTTCCCTGTAACGCACAGCGTTGAGATTGCAGGCAATGACAACAAGCTCAGTCCGATGATGCTGTGACAGACCATGACGGACCCTCCACCTCCAAATCGATCCCGCTCCAGAGTACAGGCCTCAGTGTAATGCTCATTCCTTTGATGATAAAACCAGAATCCAACCATCACCCCTGGTGAGACAAAACCGCGACTCATCAGTGAAGAGCACTTTTTGCCAGTCCTGTTTTAGGTGTCTAACAGTACGGACATTGCAATTTATTGCCCTGGCCACATCTGCAGTCCTCATGCCTCCTTGCAGCATGCCTAAGGCACTTTCACGCAGATGAGCAGGGACCCTGGGCATCTTTCTTTTGGTGTTTTTCAGAGTCCATAGAAAGGCCTCTTTAGTGTCCTCTAAGTTTTCATAACTGTGACCTTAATTGCCTACAGTCTGTAAGCTGTTAGTGTCTTAACGACCGTTCCACAGGTGCATGTTCATTAATTGTTTATGGTTCATTGAACAAGCATGGGAAACAGGGTTTAAACCCTTTACAATGAAGATCCTGTAAAGTTATTTGGATTTTTATGAATTATCTTTGAAAGACAGGGTCCTGAAAAGGGACGTTTCTTTCTTTATGTATAGGTATACAAACATGTACCTATACTAGGGCTGTTATGGTGATCGTATTACCACCACACCGACGGTCACAAGTCGTGACTGCAGTCAAATTCCACATGACCGTTGAGTCTCAGGAACTAGGCTTTTCTAAAACTGTGCTCTGATGCTGTTGATAGTCATTAGTAGCCTACCAAACTTGCTAATGGCCTGATACTCAGGGCTCTACAGTCCCTACATCAGGTCCTAATGGCCTGGTACTCAGGGCTCTACAGTCCCTCCAACAGGTCCTAATGGCCTGGTACTCAGGGCTCTACAGTCCCTCCAACAGGTCCTAATGGCCTGGTACTCAGGGCTCTACAGTCCCCCCATCAGGTCCTAATGGCCTGGTACTCAGGGCTCTACGGTCCCTCCAGGTCCTAATGGCCTGGTATTCAGGGCTCTACTGTCCCTCCAGGTCCTAATGGCCTGGTACTCAGGGCTCTATGGTCCCTCCAGGTCCTAATGGCCTGATACTCAGGGCTCTACGGTCCCTCCAGGTCCTAATGGCCTGGTGCTCAGGGCTCTACGGTCCCTCCATCAGGTCCTGATGGCCTGATACTCAGGGCTCTACGGTCCCTCCATCAGGTCCTGATACTCAGGGTTCTACGGTCCCTCCAGGTCCTAATGGCCTGATACTCAGGGCTCTACGGTCGATCCAGGTCCTAATGGCCTGGTACTCAGGGCTCTACGGTCCCTCCAGGTCCTAATGGCCTGGTACTCAGGGCTCTACGGTCGATCCAGGTCCTAATGGCCTGGTACTCAGGGCTCTACGGTCCCTCCATCAGGTCCTAATGTCCTGGTACTCAAGGTTCTATTGTCCCTCTATCCACTCTGACATCAATGCAAATGCAATGGAAAATCATGAGCTCGTGTTGCGCGACATTTCTATAGGCTATTCAAACTGAGATTTAATGGCCTCTTAAGAGGATCCCATCAGCGTACTATATTTAATTCTCAACTTCCCTGATATTAAGCACATTGCTTCTCTTTACAACAGGAGTAGCCTACCTGGCTGGCATGAAAATGGACCGTGGGAAAAGCATCCTCCATTCACTATTGATGTGATGACATGTATTTTCCCCCCCGTCTTCAGACAGGTGCATGATAATGGTCCATTCTAAATCTGAATGAATTTCCTACTTATATTATTTAAAATATGTAAAGACAAGATTCAATTGAGAATAGTCTAATGGGTGACAATATTATCACTTGTGAATGATACCCAGTGTGTGCCGTGTAAGGCAAGAAATAGCACATGCCTTTTTGCAACTTTTTCTAATCCCATATGTTTTGATAAAGCTTTTATCACAACTAACGTGGAAATAACTCTAAGCCTATTCTATAGGAGCCCTGCAACACGGTTGGTGAGCACATAGCCTATTCTATAGGAGCCCTGCAACACGGTTGGTGAGCACATAGCCTATTCTATAGGAGCCCTGCAACACGGTTGGTGAGCACATAGCCTATTCTATAGGAGCCCTGCAACACGGTTGGTGAGCACATAGCCTATTCTATAGGAGCCCTGCAACACGGTTGGTGAGCACATAGCCTATTCTATAGGAGCCCTGCAACACGGTTGGTGAGCACATAGCCTAGTCTATAGGAGCCCTGCAACACGGTTGGTGAGCACATAGCCTAGTCTATAGGAGCCCTGCAACACGGTTGGTGAGCACATAGCCTAGTCTATAGGAGCCCTGCAACACGGTTCTATAGGAGCCCTGCAACACGGTTGGTGAGCACATAGCCTATTCTATAGGAGCCCTGCAACACGGTTGGTGAGCACATAGCCTAGTCTATAGGAGCCCTGCAACACGGTTGGTGAGCACATAGCCTATTCTATAGGAGCCCTGCAACACGGTTGGTGAGCACATAACCTATTCTATAGGAGCCCTGCAACACGGTTGGTGAGCACATAGCCTAGTCTATAGGAGCCCTGCAACACGGTTGGTGAGCACATAGCCTATTCTATAGGAGCCCTGCAACACGGTTGGTGAGCACATAGCCTAGTCTATAGGAGCCCTGCAACACGGTTGGTGAGCACATAGCCTAGTCTATAGGAGCCCTGCAACACGGTTGGTGAGCACATAGCCTATTCTATAGGAGCCCTGCAACACGGTTGGTGAGCACATAGCCTAGTCTATAGGAGCCCTGCAACACGGTTGGTGAGCACATAGCCTATTCTATAGGAGCCCTGCAACACGGTTGGTGAGCACATAACCTATTCTATAGGAGCCCTGCAACACGGTTGGTGAGCACATAGCCTAGTCTATAGGAGCCCTGCAACACGGTTGGTGAGCACATAGCCTATTCTATAGGAGCCCTGCAACACGGTTGGTGAGCACATAGCCTAGTCTATAGGAGCCCTGCAACACGGTTGGTGAGCACATAGCCTAGTCTATAGGAGCCCTGCAACACGGTTGGTGAGCACATAGCCTAGTCTATAGGAGCCCTGCAACACGGTTGGTGAGCACATAGCCTGCAGAGCCTGCAGAGCACAGAGCCTACAGAGCACAGAGCCTACAGAGCACAGAGCCTACAGAGCACAGAGCCTACAGAGCACAGAGCCTACAGAGCCTACAGAGCACAGAGCCTACAGAGCACAGAGCCTACAGAGCACAGAGCCTACAGAGCACAGAACCTAGTGAAACATGTTCTTATAAGCTCAGTCATTGCGCAATCTTGTGTGTGAAAACAGTTTTGACTGGCCACTATTTAAAAGAAGATCCCAGCTTTCTCCTGCTGCTAGGTTTATTGCTCAGTTCTTAAAATGAAGTACATTAATCCTCTTTCCAACCGGTGTAGTCTACCTGGTATACATAGGCGTGGTGTGAGTAGTACATTAATCCTCTTTCCAACCGGTGTAGTCTACCTGGTATACATAGGCGTGGTGTGAGTAGTACATTAATCCTCTTTCCAACCGGTGTAGTCTACCTGGTATACATAGGCGTGGTGTGAGTAGTACATTAATCCTCTTTCCAACCGGTGTAGTCTACCTGGTATACATAGGCGTGGTGTGAGTAGTACATTAATCCTCTTTCCAACCGGTGTAGTCTACCTGGTATACATAGGCGTGGTGTGAGTAGCACATTAATCCTCTTTCCAACCGGTGTAGTCTACCTGGTATACATACGCGTGGTGTGAGTAGTACATTAATCCTCTTTCCAACCGGTGTAGTCTACCTGGTATACATAGGCGTGGTGTGAGTAGCACATTAATCCTCTTTCCAACCGGTGTAGTCTACCTGGTATACATAGGCGTGGTGTGAGTAGCACATTAATCCTCTTTCCAACCGGTGTAGTCTACCTGGTATACATAGGAGTGGTGTGAGTAGCACATTAATCCTCTTTCCAACCGGTGTAGTCTACCTGGTATACATAGGCGTGGTGTGAGTAGCACATTAATCCTCTTTCCAACCGGTGTAGTCTACCTGGTATACATAGGAGTGGTGTGAGTAGCACATTAATCCTCTTTCCAACCGGTGTAGTCTACCTGGTATACATAGGCGTGGTGTGAGTAGCACATTGATCCTCTTTCCAACCGGTGTAGTCTACCTGGTATACATAGGAGTGGTGTGAGTAGCACATTGATCCTCTTTCCAACCGGTGTAGTCTACCTGGTATACATAGGCGTGGTGTGAGTAGTACATTAATCCTCTTTCCAACCGGTGTAGTCTACCTGGTATACATAGGCGTGGTGTGAGTAGCACATTGATCCTCTTTCCAACCGGTGTAGTCTACCTGGTATACATAGGCGTGGTGTGAGTAGTACATTAATCCTCTTTCCAACCGGTGTAGTCTACCTGGTATACATAGGCGTGGTGTGAGTAGTACATTAATCCTCTTTCCAACCGGTGTAGTCTACCTGGTATACATAGGCGTGGTGTGAGTAGCACATTAATCCTCTTTCCAACCGGTGTAGTCTACCTGGTATACATAGGCTTGGTGTGAGTAGCACATTGATCCTCTTTCCAACCGGTGTAGTCTACCTGGTATACATAGGCTTGGTGTGAGTAGCACATTAATCCTCTTTCCAACCGGTGTAGTCTACCTGGTATACATAGGAGTGGTGTGAGTAGCACATTGATCCTCTTTCCAACCGGTGTAGTCTACCTGGTATACATAGGCTTGGTGTGAGTAGCACATTAATCCTCTTTCCAACCGGTGTAGTCTACCTGGTATACATAGGAGTGGTGTGAGTAGCACATTAATCCTCTTTCCAACCGGTGTAGTCTACCTGGTATACATAGGAGTGGTGTGAGTAGCACATTAATCCTCTTTCCAACCGGTGTAGTCTACCTGGTATACATAGGCTTGGTGTGAGTAGCACATTAATCCTCTTTCCAACCGGTGTAGTCTACCTGGTATACATAGGAGTGGTGTGAGTAGCACATTAATCCTCTTTCCAACCGGTGTAGTCTACCTGGTATACATAGGCGTGGTGTGAGTAGCACATTAATCCTCTTTCCAACCGGTGTAGTCTACCTGGTATACATAGGAGTGGTGTGAGTAGCACATTAATCCTCTTTCCAACCGGTGTAGTCTACCTGGTATACATAGGAGTGGTGTGAGTAGCACATTAATCCTCTTTCCAACCGGTGTAGTCTACCTGGTATACATAGGAGTGGTGTGAGTAGCACATTAATCCTCTTTCCAACCGGTGTAGTCTACCTGGTATACATAGGAGTGGTGTGAGTAGCACATTAATCCTCTTTCCAACCGGTGTAGTCTACCTGGTATACATAGGAGTGGTGTGAGTAGCACATTAATCCTCTTTCCAACCGGTGTAGTCTACCTGGTATACATAGGAGTGGTGTGAGTAGCACATTAATCCTCTTTCCAACCGGTGTAGTCTACCTGGTATACATAGGAGTGGTGTGAGTAGCACATTAATCCTCTTTCCAACCGGTGTAGTCTACCTGGTATACATAGGCGTGGTGTGAGTAGCACATTAATCCTCTTTCCAACCGGTGTAGTCTACCTGGTATACATAGGAGTGGTGTGAGTAGCACATTAATCCTCTTTCCAACCGGTGTAGTCTACCTGGTATACATAGGCGTGGTGTGAGTAGCACATTGATCCTCTTTCCAACCGGTGTAGTCTACCTGGTATACATAGGAGTGGTGTGAGTAGCACATTAATCCTCTTTCCAACCGGTGTAGTCTACCTGGTATACATAGGAGTGGTGTGAGTAGCACATTAATCCTCTTTCCAACCGGTGTAGTCTACCTGGTATACATAGGAGTGGTGTGAGTAGCACATTGATCCTCTTTCCAACCGGTGTAGTCTACCTGGTATACATAGGCGTGGTGTGAGTAGCACATTGATCCTCTTTCCAACCGGTGTAGTCTACCTGGTATACATAGGAGTGGTGTGAGTAGCACATTAATCCTCTTTCCAACCGGTGTAGTCTACCTGGTATACATAGGAGTGGTGTGAGTAGTACATTAATCCTCTTTCCAACCGGTGTAGTCTACCTGGTATACATAGGAGTGGTGTGAGTAGCACATTAATCCTCTTTCCAACCGGTGTAGTCTACCTGGTATACATAGGCGTGGTGTGAGTAGCACATTGATCCTCTTTCCAACCGGTGTAGTCTACCTGGTATACATAGGCGTGGTGTGAGTAGCACATTAATCCTCTTTCCAACCGGTGTAGTCTACCTGGTATACATAGGAGTGGTGTGAGTAGCACATTAATCCTCTTTCCAACCGGTGTAGTCTACCTGGTATACATAGGAGTGGTGTGAGTAGCACATTAATCCTCTTTCCAACCGGTGTAGTCTACCTGGTATACATAGGAGTGGTGTGAGTAGCACATTAATCCTCTTTCCAACCGGTGTAGTCTACCTGGTATACATAGGAGTGGTGTGAGTAGCACATTGATCCTCTTTCCAACCGGTGTAGTCTACCTGGTATACATAGGCGTGGTGTGAGTAGCACATTGATCCTCTTTCCAACCGGTGTAGTCTACCTGGTATACATAGGAGTGGTGTGAGTAGCACATTGATCCTCTTTCCAACCGGTGTAGTCTACCTGGTATACATAGGAGTGGTGTGAGTAGCACATTAATCCTCTTTCCAACCGGTGTAGTCTACCTGGTATACATAGGCTTGGTGTGAGTAGCACATTAATCCTCTTTCCAACCGGTGTAGTCTACCTGGTATACATAGGAGTGGTGTGAGTAGCACATTGATCCTCTTTCCAACCGGTGTAGTCTACCTGGTATACATAGGAGTGGTGTGAGTAGCACATTGATCCTCTTTCCAACCGGTGTAGTCTACCTGGTATACATAGGAGTGGTGTGAGTAGCACATTGATCCTCTTTCCAACCGGTGTAGTCTACCTGGTATACATAGGAGTGGTGTGAGTAGCACATTAATCCTCTTTCCAACCGGTGTAGTCTACCTGGTATACATAGGAGTGGTGTGAGTAGCACATTAATCCTCTTTCCAACCGGTGTAGTCTACCTGGTATACATAGGCGTGGTGTGAGTAGCACATTAATCCTCTTTCCAACCGGTGTAGTCTACCTGGTATACATAGGAGTGGTGTGAGTAGCACATTAATCCTCTTTCCAACCGGTGTAGTCTACCTGGTATACATAGGAGTGGTGTGAGTAGCACATTTTCACCATAAAAGTGCACCTTTATTATAAAGCATCATTGCATTTGCAGACTTATGTAAGAGGCCTATTATTCATAATGTGATGAGTGGATAGTCATAGGCTAATAATATAACTCCATCACTGTTTGCCAAAAAGACAGGTTAAATGCATGGCTGAGTGCATATAGTGTAGAGTAGACCTAGGCTCTATCAGATAGGTTTCTTCTTTGTATGGGAAAAATGTGGTCTTTTATAAACACTATTTATGCAGTTTTATTACACTTTATATGACTGGAGACATTAGCAGAATATTTTTTAATGACAAATTACAGAGTAGCCTATTCTGCTGACACTGAGGAACAATCCATTAAAACGTCGTTGTCCATATAATGATCCTACTATCAGGGGAGACAAATAGAATATGACGTCCATCTAAAGTGGAGCAGGAAACTGTTGTCCAATAACTAACTTTAAAGTAGCACTGACCCGACGATGATAAATAGTCAATCTGCACAATGTGCACTCACCAGACATATTGCTCTGTCTGCTGGTGCCAATAGAATAGGCTCTACTGTTGTTCGCTCAGTTAAGTTGAGGGTTTGATAACTAAAGGACAAATGAGTATTTCCCTCGTCTTCTCTTTACAGCAACAACAATCTGTTTTCCAATCTGTTTTCCAATCTGTTTTCCTATCTGTTTTCCTATCTGTTTTCCTATCTGTTTTCCAATCTGTTTTCCTGCGATTGTATTTTGAATGTTGCGATATGCCTGGCCTGGCCTCTCTACTTTTCAGACAGTCGCAACTCAACAATAATCTGCCCAAATTGCGCACGCTGCCTTTCCTTCCAACTGTAGGTAATGCGATTTAGAACAATCCATCTTTTTTTTTTTTAGCTAATGATCCTCTTTGGCCAAATCCTGATTTTTTTTTTTCTACCTTTATCTAACCAGGTAGGCCAGTTGAGAACAAGTTCTCATTTACAACTACGACTTGGCCAAGATAAAGCAAAGCAGTGTGACAGTAGCCTATTTTGAATGATTTGATTTATTTCTGTATAGACGAGGTAAGGCTAATTAGGATATGTAGTTTTGGCCATTTTATTTACTTTAGAGAAAGCTTCCCGAGCCTTATAGACGCGCCACACGTAACCTCCATTCCACTGTTCCAGTGCAGGCTACGGATTTCATTTAGGTTTTTTGTGTGTCATTCCAAATCAAAAATAATATTAGTAGGCTGTATGTAAAGACCTGATTAAATTGAGAATAGTCTGATGGGTGAGAATATTGTCAAAAGCTTGTAAAATTGTGAATGAGAGACTGATGAAGTGTGTGCAGCCTGTGCAAGAAACAGAACAGAGCTCATGCCTTTCATGCAACTTTTTTCAAATCCTTAGTCGCATCATGCAGTCTTTAAAATGTACCAACATTAGGCTCTATGTTTAGATGTTTTATATCACAGCTAAAGTCTCATAAATAACTCTAAATGAAGCACATAGCAGGACCAGTTTCTTTGTTGACCGCTCAACACAGAACAGCAGCATGAGCACACACCCTTGGAAAGGTTTGGAGAAAATATCCTTTCTATTTTATTCAGCTAAACATGTTTATGTTAATTAACGGTCAGTTACCATGAGACCAACAGTTATTTGCATGACAATCACCAGATGACAAAATTGAATGACCGCCACAGACCTAACCTACACACACACACACAATTGCAGATGGCCGTTAATCTTCTGCAAGTGACGAGGTATTTGACAGAATGCATTTTGCCTTGACCGACTGTGCCATTTGCTGTGGAGGCATGAATGATGTTCCTTAGTCTGCTCTACATTTGTCCTTTTCATATTGCGGGTTCTGCAACCCACCAAACCTGTTTTTGTGTCACGCTCACCACTGACATCAGTACTACTAACGCATATAACTGAACCTGAACATCTGAGGGGACTCAGTCAGCAGATAAGAGACCAGAGTGTTGAACTGTAGCATGTGAACCCAACAGCAGCCCTCCCTTAGCCTCCTACCCTGAACATGAATCATGGATGTGATTTGAAACACACATACTGGCTCCACTTTAAAGCAGCAGGCCCGCTGCCAGCCGTCTTTCACAGACACACACTGGCCTTCTTTATTAACCCTGTCTGAAGGAAGGGCTTTACTGATGATGAGGAGAGAGCAGAGGGATATTAACCCTGTCTGAAGGAAGGGCTTTACTGATGATGAGGAGAGAGCAGAGAGATATTAACCCTGTCTGAAGGAAGGGCTTTACTGATGATGAGGAGAGAGCAGAGGGATATTAACCCTGTCTGAAGGAAGGGCTTTACTGATGATGAGGAGAGAGCAGAGGGATATTAACCCTGTCTGAAGGAAGGGCTTTACTGATGATGAGGAGAGAGCAGAGGGATATTAACCCTGTCTGAAGGAAGGGCTTTACTGATGATGAGGAGAGAGCAGAGGGATATTAACCCTGTCTGAAGGGCTTTACTGATGATGAGGAGAGAGCAGAGAGATATTAACCCTGTCTGAAGGAAGGGCTTTACTGATGATGAGGAGAGAGCAGAGGGATATTAACCCTGTCTGAAGGAAGGGCTTTACTGATGATGAGGAGAGAGCAGAGGGATATTAACCCTGTCTGAAGGAAGGGCTTTACTGATGATGAGGAGAGAGCAGAGGGATATTAACCCTGTCTGAAGGAAGGGCTTTACTGATGATGAGGAGAGAGCAGAGGGATATTAACCCTGTCTGAAGGAAGGGCTTTACTGATGATGAGGAGAGAGCAGAGGGATATTAACCCTGTCTGAAGGAAGGGCTTTACTGATGATGAGGAGAGAGCAGAGGGATATTAACCCTGTCTGAAGGAAGGGCTTTACTGATGATGAGGAGAGAGCAGGAAGGGCTTTACTGATGATGAGGAGAGAGCAGAGGGATATTAACCCTGTCTGAAGGAAGGGCTTTACTGATGATGAGGAGAGAGCAGAGGGATATTAACCCTGTCTGAAGGAAGGGCTTTACTGATGATGAGGAGAGAGCAGAGGGATATTAACCCTGTCTGAAGGAAGGGCTTTACTGATGATGAGGAGAGAGCAGAGGGATATTAACCCTGTCTGAAGGAAGGGCTTTACTGATGATGAGGAGAGAGCAGAGGGATATTAACCCTGTCTGAAGGAAGGGCTTTACTGATGATGAGGAGAGAGCAGAGGGATATTAACCCTGTCTGAAGGAAGGGCTTTACTGATGATGAGGAGAGAGCAGAGGGATATTAACCCTGTCTGAAGGAAGGGCTTTACTGATGATGAGGAGAGAGCAGAGGGATATTAACCCTGTCTGAAGGAAGGGCTTTACTGATGATGAGGAGAGAGCAGAGGGATATTAACCCTGTCTGAAGGAAGGGCTTTACTGATGATGAGGAGAGAGCAGAGGGATATTAACCCTGTCTGAAGGAAGGGCTTTACTGATGATGAGGAGAGAGCAGAGGGATATTAACCCTGAAGGAAGGGCTTTACTGATGATGAAGGAAGGGATATTAACCCTGTCTGAAGGAAGGGCTTTACTGATGATGAGGAGAGAGCAGAGAGATATTAACCCTGTCTGAAGGAAGGGCTTTACTGATGATGAGGAGAGAGCAGAGGGATATTAACCCTGTCTGAAGGGCTTTACTGATGATGAGGAGAGAGCAGAGGGATACAGGGAGTCTTGAGTAAACGCCAGAGGATTTATCCCCACTTCCCAGGCATTCAACAGATTGTCCCGCTGAAGCCCCCACCTCCCACCTGACAGACAGACAGTTACATTCTCACACACACACACACACACCACAGCACTTGGCTGAGGATTTCACTTGATTGTTCATTAGCACAGCGTAGAGGAATCCCAGAGGCTGTCGAGGGACGTGAACCAGCCACCTACTGTCATTGACTCCAGAGGGGTTAGAGGGCAACGAAAGGTTAGAACCTGTTATGTTGCTTTGTTACATTTTAGATACGTCGAATGCCGACGTGATTGGGTTTGCTCTGCGGTGACTTGCCTGTTGACAGACCGTACTTGTCTCTCGTATGTGGGTGTGTAACCCTCTCTTGGCCTTCACTCCCAGCCTGTCCTAACATGTTCTGTCCATGGTGTTTGTTCCAGAGCCCTGGAGACCAACAAGTACAACCACATCACTGCCACCTACTTCCTGCTGGCTGAGAGGATCCTGAGAGAGAAACAGGAGAAGGAGGTCCAGACACGCTCCTCCAGCCCCAGCAACATCAAGGCCCAGTTCAGGTGACACACACACATGCAACACATACAGTTGAAGTCGGAGGTTTACATACACTTAGGTTGGCGTCATTAAAACTTGTTTTTCAACCACTCAACAAATGTCTTGTTAACAAGCTATAGTTTTGGCAAGTCGGTTAGGACATCTACTTTGTGCATGACGCAAGGAATTTTTCCAATTGTTTACAGATTATTTCACTTATTCACTGTATCACAATTCCAGTGGGTCAGAAGTTTACATACACTAAGTTGACTGTGCCTTTAAACAGATTGGAAAATTCCAGAAAATTATGTCATGGCTTTAGAAGCATCTGATAGGCTAGTTGACATCATTTGAGTCAAGTGGAGGTGTAGCTGTGGATGTATTTCAAGGCCTACCTTCAAACTCAGTCCCTCTTTGCTTGACATCATGGGAAAATCAAAAGAAATCAGCCAAGACCTCAGAAAAAAAATTAAAGACCTCCACAAGTCTGGTTCATCCTTGGGAGCAATTTCCAAACGCCTGAAGGTACCACGTTCATCTGTACAAACAATAGTACGCAAGTATAAACACCATGGGACCACGCAGCCGTCATAACGCTCAGGAAGGAGACTCGTTCTGTCTTCTAGAGATGAACATACTTTGGTGCTAAAAGTGCCAATCAATCCCAGAACAACAGCAAAGGACCTTGTGAAGATGCTGGAGGAAACAGGTGCAAAAATATCTATATCCACAGTAAAACAAGTCCTATATCGACATAACCTGAAAGGCTGCTCAGCAAGGAAGAAGCCACTGCTCTAAAACCGCCATAACAAATGCAGACTACTTCCGAATTTAACTGTTCATACATGCAACACACACACGCATGTGACGCATACACACAACACCAAAACTATCCCCTCCAGATGAAACCCACCAGATCCAACCACTCTAACTGCAATACCAATGCCTGTTTAATAGCCTGCTACACACACACTCATCCATTTATTGGGGCCATTCAGATTGTCATAATGACGACGACTCAATGACTAGGAGGAGGAAGCAGCCAAGGCTCTGACGGTAATTGACCTCTTGGGTGCTGCTCTGCTTGGTGTCGTTGACCGTGCATTAGGAGGAGAACCCATGCTGTCCTTTCCTCATGGTCTGGTTCCCCTCCCACCCCCTCTGGTCATGTGATCCCTCAACGTGGTGACATGTGTTGTTAAGGCTGACTGCAGTAAATGCTTTGGAGTGACCTAGAAAGGGAAAGTCTGGATTTGATATTCCGAGAGAGAAGCAGAGAGAGGGAGCCACTCCTTTTGGAGGAAGAGGAGAGATCAAACGCATGCAGGCTAAAGCTGCTCCCTCCTGGCCTGCTCGCTGTAACCCATTTGGCCAGAAACCCATTGCCAAACAGGTGCTCGGAGGGAAAAGGCCCAATTTTTAGCTGCTGGGTCGTGGCCCCCTGGGTGCAGGAGCAGAATGTGAGTCAAATCCACTGTCATGTATAGTGCAGCAGTACAGGTTTCTACATCTACTGTTTCTACTGGCCTGCGCTCCTCCATTCACCACTTAGTTTTTGAGGGTTGTTCTGTATTTTAACACAAACACTGTCAGCGTGTGGCATCAGGCAACATGGCATCATAACAGAAATAACATTCTGATAGTGGTTCAATTATTTTTAGGAATAACAACAGTCTACTGTGTATCATGCATGCCAGTTTATATATGCCCAAAACAGTGACCTGGACAAGAGGGCGAATACTAAGTGTGTTAGCATAGTGCCCCCGTGCTCTCTCGCTCTCTGTGCCATCGTGGGCTGAAGCTGAGCTTCATCAGGTAGTTGGCTTCAGGGATTGTCTGTAGAGTCTGTCAGGGTCGTCTGAGGTTGAGAGTGAATGGAGTCTGAGCAGTGTCACACAGCTGAGGTGTGTGTCTGAGAGATTCTACTGTAGTTACGCCTTTTGAAAGCCTGGCTGAATTAACTAGGATGGTGTCAGAGCAGCACTAAGGGCCCTGTGGTGACCCGACCCAGCCTCCACCGCCATGCAGCAGTGTGGAGGGTCACACATGCACCCGGCAGGCAGGACTACCATGGGATTAATTGTGTTAGATTGCGTGCCGCTGGGACATGCCCGGGCTCCGTCGAGAGAGATCCCCAGTGCTCTGTTCTGTTTGTTTTCTCGCTCTGCCATGTCAACAAGGACCTTCTACATTAGAAGAATGTTGACTCACTGAGCTGTTCAGTCAGGTTCAGCAGTTCAGGACTGGATTACACATGAATCATCTGACCTCATTCTAAGATCATACTGTTTATTTTATCTTTGTTTATTTTCTCCTCTGACTCTATATAAAGTCATTGCAGCGTATACTAACCAGGGGAATATTTTGGGTAACTCTGGTCTGCTCTCTGCCCTCCAGGCAGTCCTGGCCGACGAAGATTGACATGCATCAGGACATCGAGGACAGTCTGGCAGCCTCCTCCATCTGCCACGCTGGTGGTCCCCAGTCCCCCGCCCGCAGCGCTGAGAGCCTTCTCAACGGACACCGCACCAAAGGCCTGCTGGAGCTCCGCAGGGACGAGAGCAACGCAGGGGCCTCCGGTGCCCCTGCCCCCGTTTCTGGGCCCCCTAGAGCTGGGGCCACGGCCCCCACACCCTCCACCTCCTCAGCCAAACAGCGCAGCTGCCTGTTCAGGGTGGAGGAGGATGAAGAGGAGGAAGAGGACCCGTCCCCTCTGTCCACACAAGTGATCCTGCGTCGCAAGGCTCCATCTATCACCAACCGGCTGACCTCCAGGAAGAGTGCCCCTGTCCTCAACCAGATCTTTGAGGAGGAGGGTGAGTCAGACGACGACTTCGACATGGACGAGGGCCTGCCACCCAAACTCAGCCGGCTAAAGATGAACATCGCTGCTGCAGCGGCCGGGTCGCCGGGCACCACTCAGAAACGCTATCACCGCCGCAAGAGCCAAGGCCGCGGCTCGTCCTGCTCCAGCTCAGAGACCAGTGACGACGACTCCGAGAGCCACCGCCGGCGTCTGGACAAGGACACAGGCTTCACCTACAGCTGGAACCGCAGGGACAGCAGTGAGGGCCCGCCTGGAAACTCAGGGGGAAATGGTGGAGGGAGCAGTGGAGGGCAGAGTAAACCCCCCGGGGAGGGGGGCAGTCCTCCTGGAGGGGGAGGTGGGGGGAGTAGTGACAATGGAGGGAGTGGTAGTAGTGGGGGGGGAGGTGGTAAGGGACAGGGTTCCCCCTCAAGTTGTTCTAACGGCAGCAGTAACCACTCGTCTTCAGGCTCAGGGTCCACGCGGAGACACTGTGCCTCCCGCAGCCCCGGGGCATCAGAGCTGGTGGAGAGCCTGAAGCTCCTGAGCCTGTGTCTCAGCTCCCAGTTACAGCACAGGGGGAGAAGTGGAGGCCCCGGCCTGGCAGGGGGGATGGGCCAGTTCATCATAGACCCTCAGAACCTGTCCAATAGTCTGTCCAGCAGCCTGTCAGCTGGCAGCGTCAAGACACAGGAGAGGTCCTCTTGGAAGATGTGCATCGGCTCCAACGGCAGCTTGGACCTGGAGTTAGACACCATCGCTCTGCCCACCACTGCTGTCAACACTCCACGGTCATACACAGACCAAACAGCAGCAGCACTTAGCGAACTGGCCCTGGCCACCAAGGAGAATAACAAGCTGAACAACCTGAAAAAGAATGTTCTCCAGCTACCTCTGTGTGAAAAGAGCATCTCTGTGAACATCCAGCGCAGCCCTAGAGAAGGGCTCCTGTGCACCTCTCAGGCCAGCTGCTGCCAGGTCATATGACACACACTCCCTGGCGCCCTCTGACACCACTCTGCCAGTCCAATCTGTCCAACCACAGTCACCGCTGTAGCATACGTCTGACCTCAGAACACCTCCCCATCACAACCTGCCTTCTGCTGTTGTCTTAAAAGATGACACTTGTTATTGTTTTTGTTTGTTCACTAGGACCTATGAGCTGCATGCTGCAGGGGGTTCTTTTGTTTCTGCTACATCACTAGCTCCCCCTGGAATGAGCCGAGGTAACACAACTTAGTTGGGGTGTTGATGTAAACATAAATATGGATGTTGGTTTGATTTTAGATGAACTATATTTTGGGGTACAAAATACCAAACTTTTAACAGTGGGTAAGTAGTAGCACGTGATAGTTAAAGGGTAAGCACTTAAATTAGATTATTGGTCTACTGTCTACTATGTAACGGGTATGCTAGGAGAGGTAGCGGTGGGCAGGACAGAGATACCATACAGCTGGGAGAGATGGGAGGACAGGACAGAGATACCAGTCACCATACAGCTGGGAGAGATAGGAGGACAGGACAGAGATACCAGTCACCATACAGCTGGGAGAGATGGGAGGACAGGACAAAGATACCAGTCACCATACAGCTGGGAGAGATGGGAGGACAGGACAGAGATACCATACAGATGGGAGAGATAGGAGGACAGGACAGAGATACCAGTCACCATACAGCTGGGAGAGATGGGAGGACAGGACAGAGATACCATACAGCTAGGAGAGGTAGAGGAGGACAGGACAGAGATACCATACAGCTGGGAGAGATGGGAGGACAGGACAAAGATACCAGTCACCATACAGCTGGGAGAGATGGGAGGACAGGACAGAGATACCATACAGATGGGAGAGATAGGAGGACAGGACAGCGATACCAGTCACCATACAGCTGGGAGAGATGGGAGGACAGGACAGAGATACCATACAGATGGGAGAGATAGGAGGACAGGACAGAGATACCAGTCACCATACAGCTGGGAGAGATGGGAGGACAGGACAAAGATACCAGTCACCATACAGCTGGGAGAGATGGGAGGACAGGACAGAGATACCATACAGCTGGGAGAGATAGGAGGACAGGACAGAGATACCAGTCACCATACAGCTGGGAGAGATAGGAGGACAGGACAGAGATACCATACAGCTGGGAGAGATAGGAGGACAGGACAGAGATACCAGTCACCATACAGCTGGGAGAGGTAGAGGAGGACAGGACAGATATACCAGTCACCATACAGCTGGGAGAGGTAGAGGAGGACAGGACAGAGATACCAGTCACCATACAGCTGGGAGAGGTAGAGGAGAGCAGGACAGAGATACCAGTCACCATACAGCTGGGAGAGGTAGACGAGAGCAGGACAGAGATACCAGTCACCATACAGCTGGGAGAGGTAGAGGAGGACAGGACAGAGATACCAGTCACCATACAGCTGGGAGAGGTAGAGGAGGACAGGACAGAGATACCAGTCACCATACAGCTGGGAGAGGAGGACAGGACAGAGATACCAGTCACCATACAGCTGGGAGAGGTAGAGCAGGACAGGACAGAGATACCAGTCACCATACAGCTGGGAGAGGTAGAGGAGAGCAGGACAGGACAGATATACCAGTCACCATACAGCTGGGAGAGGTAGAGGAGAGCAGGACAGGACAGATATACCAGTCACCATACAGCTGGGAGAGGTAGACGAGAGCAGGACAGGACAGAGATACCAGTCACCATACAGCTGGGAGAGGTAGACGAGAGCAGGACAGGACAGAGATACCAGTCACCATACAGCTGGGAGAGGTAGAGGAGAGCAGGACAGGACAGAGATACCAGTCACCATACAGCTGGGAGAGGTAGAGGAGGACAGGACAGAGATACCAGTCACCATACATGGTCCTGGAGGAAGGGAAGTAACCTGTAACCTTCATGTTGATATAAGCTCCTGCCATGCAGTCACATGGCAACGACCAACTGAGACAGAAACTTGGTAACCTCTAGAGGTGTTTTAATTTGATTCATTGATTAACCTCATTTTACAGTGACCTACTGTCTGAAACGTTATTTCACTTGGATATTGCACACAGACAATCTGTTTTATGTTTGTATTTTTAAGTGTATGGAATTAAAGATGCATTTTAGATGGCTATACAGCTCACTGAATTGATTTTGAAGGCAACATGGAATGATTGTTTCCAAACCGCTGTTTAACAAGTGCTACTTCAACACATCTGGTTTACTGTGGTGTTCCTGAGAGCCAGTAACCTGGAAAATAAGGCTTCAGCTTCCTCTTTATTCCCATCTCAATGCACTCGTCTTCAGGCACAATACATTCACCTATTTGGGTCAAATACTACTATACTTACTATTGTATAGTGAATACAGGTAGGAGCTGCAATCTTTTAGACACTATTCTAACAGAAAGGGTCATTCATCTGTAATTATAACTACTGCTATTCATTTGCAAATTGGGCAAAACTCCTGAAATGATTCAAAGTTCATGACAACGTGTCAAACTGAATGTAAAGTACACTGGTAGACGAGTAGTGTGTTTTTCTCCTGTGCTGGGCCTCAAGGTAGCAGGCAAGCAGACCCACACAGATTTGATGTGGTCCCGTTCACATGTTGGTCATGGCCTTGGTTGACCACCTGCCATGTTGACGTAACATCTTAGAAAATGCATTTTAAGATCAATAGAAGAGCATGAGAATTGAAAAGAAAAACGTACTAATGAATTGGAAACTGCATTGGGTCTCTGTATTCCAGTGGACCCACACACGTCTTTGTTTTGTTAGACTGTTTCACTTTCTGTTACTGTAACTGACTGGTCTTCTGACTGGCCTGGCAGGCTGGTCTTCTGACTGGCCTGGCAGGCTGGTCTTCTGACTGGCCTGGCAGGCTGGTCTTCTGACTGGCCTGGCAGGCTGGTCTTCTGACTGGCCTGGCAGGCTGGTCTTCTGACTGGTCTGGCAGGCTGGTCTTCTGACTGGTCTGGCAGGCTGGTCTTCTGACTGGCCTGGCAGGCACTGGTCTGGCAGGTGGGTCTTCTGACTGGCCTGGCAGGCTGGTCTTCTGACTGGCCTGGCAGGCTGGTCTTCTGACTGGTCTGGCAGGCTGGTCTTCTGACTGGCCTGGCAGGCTGGTCTTCTGACTGGCCTGGCAGGCTGGTCTTCTGACTGGCCTGGCAGGCTGGTCTTCTGACTGGTCTGGCAGGCTGGTCTTCTGACTGGCCTGGCAGGCTGGTCTTCTGACTGGTCTTCTGACTGGCCTGGCAGGCTGGTCTTCTGACTGGTCTGGCAGGTGGGTCTTCTGACTGGTCTGGCAGGTGGGTCTTCTGACTGGCCTGGCAGGCTGGTCTTCTGACTGGCCTGGCAGGCTGGTCTTCTGACTGGTCTGGCAGGCTGGTCTTCTGACTGGCCTGGCAGGCTGGTCTTCTGACTGGTCTTCTGACTGGCCTGGCAGGCTGGTCTTCTGACTGGTCTGGCAGGTGGGTCTTCTGACTGGTCTGGCAGGTGGGTCTTCTGACTGGCCTGGCAGGCTGGTCTTCTGACTGGCCTGGCAGGCTGGTCTTCTGACTGGCCTGGCAGGCTGGTCTTCTGACTGGCCTGGCAGGCTGGTCTTCTGACTGGCCTGGCAGGCTGGTCTTCTGACTGGCCTGGCAGGCTGGTCTTCTGACTGGTCTGGCAGGCTGGTCTTCTGACTGGTCTGGCAGGCTGGTCTTCTGACTGGCCTGGCAGGCTGGTCTTCTGACTGGTCTTCTGACTGGCCTGGCAGGCTGGTCTTCTGACTGGTCTGGCAGGTGGGTCTTCTGACTGGTCTGGCAGGTGGGTCTTCTGACTGGCCTGGCAGGCTGGTCTTCTGACTGGCCTGGCAGGCTGGTCTTCTGACTGGTCTGGCAGGCTGGTCTTCTGACTGGCCTGGCAGGCTGGTCTTCTGACTGGTCTTCTGACTGGCCTGGCAGGCTGGTCTTCTGACTGGCCTGGCAGGCTGGTCTTCTGACTGGTCTGGCAGGCTGGTCTTCTGACTGGCCTGGCAGGCTGGTCTTCTGACTGGTCTTCTGACTGGCCTGGCAGGCTGGTCTTCTGACTGGTCTGGCAGGTGGGTCTTCTGACTGGTCTGGCAGGTGGGTCTTCTGACTGGCCTGGCAGGCTGGTCTTCTGACTGGCCTGGCAGGCTGGTCTTCTGACTGGTCTGGCAGGCTGGTCTTCTGACTGGCCTGGCAGGCTGGTCTTCTGACTGGTCTTCTGACTGGCCTGGCAGGCTGGTCTTCTGACTGGTCTGGCAGGTGGGTCTTCTGACTGGTCTGGCAGGTGGGTCTTCTGACTGGCCTGGCAGGCTGGTCTTCTGACTGGCCTGGCAGGCTGGTCTTCTGACTGGCCTGGCAGGCTGGTCTTCTGACTGGCCTGGCAGGCTGGTCTTCTGACTGGTCTGGCAGGCTGGTCTTCTGACTGGCCTGGCAGGCTGGTCTTCTGACTGGCCTGGCAGGCTGGTCTTCTGACTGGCCTGGCAGGCTGGTCTTCTGACTGGCCTGGCAGGCTGGTTTGTTTGTTTGTTTTTAAATGGTATATGTTGAGTATGTATATATGTTTTAAAAAGTTATATTTTTGAACGATCTGCTGTTTTAAAAATGATTCTGTGTTGAAGTGGGCCCGTGAGTCTCTCGTTGGGGACTAACATCGCAGTGTGTGTCACACACACCCACACCTTACTGGACACTGCAGGGTGAACGTTTTACATTCAGGATTAGTGGTTCAGTAGAGCACATGCACCTTTCAGGAGAGATTCCTGTCTGTAAGCTTTAAAGGACTGGGCTTAGTAAAGAAGGAAAGAAATGGGGTTGTAGGGAGATGTGGGGATATATTTTAAGGGCATTGGCAATAAGCTACATGTTGCAGCTATCTGTAAATCAACATATTTGTGTTTTATATTTAACCCTGTACAGCCTTAGATTGAAAGGCACCTCGGACTAAAAACTAACAGAGAAAGATATCTTGAGTATTTTTTTTCTTTTGAAACAAAATGTCTGTAAATAGAGATGTAAATATGGTGCTCTATATTTAGAGACGGCAGAGTGAACCTCTTGGTGCAGAGCTGTAAGTATAGCCTTATTAGGAATGGGTGTCTCCAAGAAAAGAACATGACTTTATTCATGTCAGCCAGTCTGACCGTTGTCTTACCCAGATGTAAACAGCTGAATGACATGTGCATGTGTTATATGTTTAACATTATCGATCCAAGGACATCGAGAGAGGAAGAACCATCCACTGAATGTTACTGGACCAAACCATGTACTGGCTAAATGAAAATCTGAAATGGCAGAATTATTCAATGTATTATTCTGTAGTTGATACCTGTTGTGAACAGTTACATATAGCTATGGTGATATCCTAAATAAAATGTTGTGGGAAATGACGTCTTCCAAACGAGTCTAGTCTTTTCTGTGCTCGGGATGCATTGATGACACGCCTGTCTCCCAAGTGGGTCTGTGTTCTGTCAGATGCAACTTCGATCACTTGTTGCTAAAGGAATTGACAGAAAATAATCCATTACACTGTACAGTGTCGATCCCAAATGTTGCACCATAACTTTATCTTGTCAACTATTTACCTCAGAGCTTCATCTAAGAGGTGGATCACTGATCGGTGTGCTGGTAGTTTACCTGGTGGCCTTGCTTTTAAGATTAACCATCAGCCTAATCTCTGTTAATGTCCCAAATGGCACCCTATTCCCTATATAGTGCACTAGTTGTCATGATCAAAAGTAATGCACAATGTAGGGAGTAGGGTGCCAGTTGGGGCACATGATTTAGGAGAACTCTAATTAGAACAATCTTGGTGCATCACCATGATCAGACTCCAGAGACTATTCCCTCCAGGGTAGAGACCAGTTAAATATGCAGGCCACAGAGCCCCTCTGCTGAAAGGTATTCTGCCAGGATTTACAACTCCTTATGCTGCTGCCAAAAGACACCAGTAACCCCTGAAGAGCAACTTATATAGAGCCTTCACCTCCAGTGCCTTCAGAAAGTATTCGGAACCATTTTGTGTTGCAGCCTGAATTCAAAATGTAGTCAATATTTTTTCTGTCACTCATCGACATAATACCCCATAATTTTATTCAATGGTAGCAAATGTATTAAATGAAATGCAGAATTAGGTCTGTATCAGCTTTGAGTCGTCTTGGCTAGGTCTGTATCAGCTTTGAGTCGTCTTGGCTAGGTCTGTATCAGTTTGCACAACTAAATTTGGGGATTTTCTCCTATTCTTCCTTGCAGATTTTCTCAAGCTGTGTTAAGTTAGATGGAGAGCGGCGGTGAACAGCAGTCTTCAAGTCTTTCCACAGATTTTCAATGGTATTCAAGTTTGGACTTTGGTTGGATCACTCAGACTTCCACATTGTTCTGAAGCCATTCCAGTGTTGCTTTGGCTTTATGCTTGGGGTCATTGTCCTGTTGGGACGTAAATCTTTGCTCCAGTCTAAGGTCGTTTGCGTTCTGATAAAGGATTTGCCTGTATTTGGCGCCATTCATTGTTCCCTCCATCCTTAACAGTCTCCCAGTCCCCTACTGCTGAAAAGCATCCCCATAGCATGATGCTGCCGCCACCATGCTTCACAATGGGGATGGAGTTAGACTGGTGATGAGCTGTGCCTGATTTTATCCAGACAGAGCTTTGCATTCAGGCCAAATAGTTTTTAAAAATGTACCTTTTTGAAAACTCCTGGCATGCTGTCATGTGCCTTTTTCTCAGGAGTGGCTTCCTTCTGGTCACTCTCCCATAAAGCCCAGTTTGAAGTGCTGTAGAGACTTGTCCTTCTGGCAGGTTCTCCCATCTCAGCCAAGGACAACTCTGTAGTTCGGAGTGGTCATTGGGTTCTTGGTCCCTTCCCTGACCAAGGTCCTTCTTGCCTGTTTGGTTGGTGGACAGCTCTTGGCAGAGTCTGGGTAGTTCCATTTTATTATTTCCCAATGATGGAGACCACTGTGCTCTTGGAAACTTTCAACACTCTAGAACTTTTTCATGCTCTTCCCCAGATATATGCCTCATCACAGTTCTCTCTCTCTGAGAGTTACGGACAGTTCCTGGGACTTTATGGTATAGTTTCTGCACTGTCAACTGTGGGACCTTATAGACACGTGTTTCTTTCTAAATCAATTGAATTGGTCACAGGTGTCACTACAACTTGGAGTCCATCTCAAGATCAAAAGAGATTGGATGCACTGGAAGTCAATTTGGAGTGTCAAAGCATAGGGGTTGGATACTCATACACATTATTGTAGATTTCTCTATTTCGTTGTCAATAAATGTGCAAACTTTTCTAAAAACATGTTTTAACTTTGTCATTATGGCGTGAAAGGTGAGATTTTTCATATTTTAACATTTTGAATTCCGGTTGTAACAACAAAATGTGTAATAAGGCAAGAGGTATGAATACTTTCTGAAGGCCCTGTACCTCTGTCCTTACAGAGGTAGAACATGTAGACGGGACACCAGAGGGATCATCAACTAGATTCAGACACAGGCTGAGTGGATGGTCAGAGGACCGGAACATAATTACAGATCTGTCCTTACAGAGGTAGAGCATGTAGACGGGACACACTAGAGGGATCATCAACTAGATTCAGTCGAGGGACAAATGTTCTGAAGTGGATGGTCAGGGGGCCAGAACATAATTACAAATCTGTCCTTACAGAGGTAGAGCATGTAGACGGGACACACTAGAGGGACAAATGTTCTGGAGTGGATGGTCAGGGGACCGGAACATAATTACAAATCATTTGTAGACTGCAAATTTACCGCTAGAAGCAAAAACAGATATTTGACTAAACGACCATTTCAAACCTTGTTTACAGTTGATAAACGATAATGTCTCTACTATGCTTGGGAATAGTTGGGAACAGATTTCCTAATGTTTTTACAGTCTTGTGAACAACAAAAAAGAGTTCCATATTTTTTTCCATTTCCCAATTATGGAGACCACTGTGCTCTTGGAAACGTTGAATACTTTCTGAAGGCCCTATTGGAACTGCCTAGAGCTTGACCAAACTGAGCTACTGGGCAGGAAGGACCTTGGTCAGGGACGTGACCAAGAACCCAATGAACACTGACAGAACTTCAGAGTTCCTTGGCTGAGATGGGAAAACCTGCCAGAAGGACAACAGTATCTACAGCAATTCAGAAAACGGGGCTTTATGGGAGAGTGGCCAGACGTGAGCCACTCCTAAGAAAAAGGCACATAACAGCACACCTGGAGTCTGCTAAAAGGCATGTGAAAAACTCATAATGCAAAAGATTCTGTGGTCTGATGAAACAAAAAGGTAACTCTTTGACCTGAATGCAAAGCACTATGTCTGGAGAAAACCAGGCACAGCTCATCACCTTCCTAACACCATCCCTAACGTGAAGCATGGTGGTGGCAGCAACAATGAATGGAACCAAATACAGGCTAATCCTGATGAGAATCTGCTTCAGAGTACAAATAACATACTGGGGAGAAGATTTATGTTCCAACTGGACAATGACCCCAAGCATACAGCCAAAGCAATGCTGGAATGGCTTCAGAACAAGAATGTGAACATCCTTGAGTGGCCCAGCAAATGTCCAGACTTGAATCCCATTTAAAATCTGTGGAAACACTTGAATCTCCAAATCCATATGTGCAAAGCTGATACAGACATACTCAAGACGATCAAGGTGTAATAGCCGCCGAAGCTGCTTCTACAATGTATTGACTCAGGAGTGTGAATACTTCTAGAAATGAGGTATCTGTATTTCATTTTCAATACATTTGGAAAAACTTGGCACTTTGTCATTATGGGGTATTGTGTGTAGATGGGTGGGGAGAACCTGAACTAGAGAATGGAGACACTTTGTCATTATGGGGTATTGTATGTAGATGGGTGGGGAAAACCTGAACTAGAGAATGGAGACACTTTGTCATTATGGGGTATTGTATGTAGATGGGTGGGGAAAACCTGAACTAGAGAATGGAGACACTTTGTCATTATGGGGTATTGCGTGTAGATGGGTGGGGAAAACCTGAACTAGAGAATGGAGACACTTTGTCATTATGGGGTATTGTGTGTAGATGGGTGGGGAAAACCTGAACTAGAGAATGGAGACACTTTGTCATTATGGGGTATTGTGTGTAGATGGGTGGGGAAAACCTGAACTAGAGAATGGAGACACTTTGTCATTATGGGGTATTGTATGTAGATGGGTGGGGAAAACCTGAACTAGAGAATGGAGACACTTTGTCATTATGGGGTATTGTGTGTAGATGGGTGGGGAAAACCTGAACTAGAGAATGGAGACACTTTGTCATTATGGGGTATTGTGTGTAGATGGGTGGGGAAAACCTGAACTAGAGAATGGAGACACTTTGTCATTATGGGGTATTGTGTGTAGATGGGTGGGGAAAACCTGAACTAGAGAATGGAGACACTTTGTCATTATGGGGTATTGTGTGTAGATGGGTGGGGAAAACCTGAACTAGAGAATGGAGACACTTTGTCATTATGGGGTATTGTGTGTAGATGGGTGGGGAAAACCTGAACTAGAGAATGGAGACACTTTGTCATTATGGGGTATTGTGTGTAGATGGGTGGGGAAAACCTGAACTAGAGAATGGAGACACTTGTAAGCATATATGAAAGAGTTTTGTATAGATTTATTTGAGGAAAGGGATGCTGGGTTTGTTTGGTTTCAATAATGCTGTTCTGAACCATTTTTAAACACTTGGTGATATTGTGATGGCAAACTGTAGTGAGTGTAGGTACAGTATATAGCATATAAAAAAAATCTTGACCGCATGTCATGTCAAAGGCACAAGCCCGCTCTGAGGGGGTCTTCAAGAGCACATGGACTAATAGCATAAACTTTTAAAAAATCAATGAATTTCCACTCACATACATTCTAAGTATCACTACTTCTGATTGATAGTCATTGATTAGACTGAGTAACAATGACCATGATAGTTGCAGGCTGTGAGGAGTATTTAACATTACGTAGCATACCATGCTTCAGTATGATACAGAGGAGGCTGGTAGAAGGAGCTATAGGAGGATGGGCTCATTGAAATGTATGGAATGGAATCAAACATGGTTTCCATGTGTTCCATTAATTCCATTCCAGTCTTTACAACTTCTCTGTAGCGTACTGAAACATCACCATTGATAATTAGATCTTTCCTATCTCCATGTGTAGTATCACTATGGATCAGATAATACCCTGGCTGTGTGGCTCAGTTGTATCTCCATGTGTAGTATCACTATGGATCAGATAACACCCTGGCTGTGTGGCTCAGTTGTATCTCCATGTGTAGTATCACTATGGATCAGATAACACCCTGGCTGTGTGGCTCAGTTGTATCTCCATGTGTAGTATCACTATGGATCAGATAACACCCTGGCTGTGTGGCTCAGTTGGTAGAGCATGGCGCTTGCAACGCCAAGGATCCTGGGTTTGAGTCCTGCTGGAGCCATAAATACATCATGACGCATGACTAAGTCAATTTGGATAAAAGTGTCTGCTTAATGGCATATATTATACTCTGGCAACACTATGTAAACGTTTCAAGGATCTCAATGCTAGAGCACATAATTATGCCAGAATTCCTAAGACTTCCATTTTGAAAGCAGTTCTACTTAGATAACGTCTGACAGACCTAGTGATACTGGATGGAGCCCTACCCCATAACTGACTATAGTGGCTTTTAAGCAAAGCTGTAGGTCTAAAACTATTGTCTAATGTGAAAACCTATTTTTGAAAAGTAATTCATGTCATCTGTTGGTGGAATACTGTCTGGATATAATTACCATAGGCCATCTATCTCAAACTGAACCACCTCCACCAATTCCAGAATGGCCACATGAACATGAAAAGTCTATGTAACACAGCATTGTACCCTCAACCGCATCCATACACCTTCAATGACCTATTATCTAACACCTTAACCAGGGCCTGACATTCAGGGCTGCCCGCTGGCCCGGGTAGGTTTTGGAAACCCTCCGGGCCAGTTGATGAAAATAAATATTGTAAAAATGCTATATTTAATCTAGGCTATATAATAAAGAATTCCTGAAGCTGTGAGTTCGTTATGTTGATTATTTATCACATGCGCACCATAAACTACACATTAAGCCTAGCTGGAGATTGTTGTGTGGAGCAGCTCACTGAAGACCGACAGGGAACATCTTCAAAGTTCTGATAAATACGAATACATGTTAAGGCAAGTATGGGTATGCAAACCTGCAATAAAACGTTCCTTTGCGCAATTGTCATCATAGAATAGCCGAACTTGATAATCGACATTTCTTCGAGGCTATTTGGTCCTAGAAAAGTCATTGAAGGTAGCCGATTTAGAAGTTGCACTGCAATATAATTATTCCTTGTTTGAATTTATTTCTGATCAGTTTTTATGAGAGATCTATCTGCTTTCATTTGTTTCCCGCGCAGGTCTGTTGCCATCTTTGCGGTAAAACCACGTGCAGTGATTATGAGCAAGACAACCAGTGGAATGTTGGTTTTCCATACACATCGTTCCGTTACAAAGGGAACCCGGTTTTTACTCACTTTGTTTTAAAACATGATACAATAAGCCCTCAACATTTCAAATGGTGAGACTGACTAGCTGCCAGACATCATTAGTGTGTTTGTGTTGGGAGCATCTACATACAGTCTATTAGTCAGGCAATGTCCGCTTTATTCTGACAGGTTTTAGAATGTAAAATATGTTTATGCCATTTGGAAGGCTTAATGAAACATGCATTATTCTCTAAGTTGTTATGCATACTTTTCTGCTTACTAATTTTGGGGGGATTTTTTTCAAAAGGTTATGACAACAATTCAATATAAAATGTAAGTCCTTCAAAATTACAATTAATTGCTTGAAAAATCATTGAATTTGACTTCCCAATGTCTGTATGAATCCTGTAGGCTACTTGCTCAGCCCAAATGAAAGATAAAATCACTAGCTGTTGAATTTATGCGTGCATCATTCACTTGCCTGCCAGATGTTGACTGGTGCCAGTATTTCTTTCATTCGGCCTAGTGTGTCATTGCAAATTGACCTGAATGTCAAGCCCTGCCTTAACATTACATTTGGTACGTAGCAATGCATTTCCAACAGTGGTTTCCGGAGGACATTAACATAAAGTCTTGTTCTCTGGTCAGATCTGAATCTGTAGTTTAGAGGCTAGTCTTCATGATTGTTTTAATCACATCCAGTAATGTTGTATAGACATCTGCAGGTAATACACTACACTCAGCAAAACAAACAGAAATACCTTGCAACAGTGCAGAGGTTAAGAGCATAAAACCAGGTTTAACAACCAACCGTTTATATATAGAAAAAGAAAATTACTTTTGGATATTTTATGCATAAATAAGCTTTGAGCTAATTGAGGTGTTGTAAAGAAAACAGTCTATGTGAATCTTTCTCCGTTGGGAGGGCATGTTCCATCTGGAGTTTAGCCCATCTTCGTCTTGTCAGTATCTGAACGATCGGCCTCTTCTCTCCTCATCACTTATCAGTCTTTGGGATCCCCGAGGCCTCCAGCATTTTCTGTAACAGTGTAAAATGTGATTAATATCTCTTATGTTCTACCGAACTGCCACATGAAATACAGGCTACCTGTTAGGCCTATTATTGGGGATGTCATATAAACAGAATACACCTTCCATAGAATACATTGTTCTCTGTAGCTCAGCTTCCATAGAAGGAATACATTGTTCTCTGTAGCTCAGCTGGGAAGCTCAGCTTCCATAGAAGGAATACATTGTTCTCTGTAGCTCAGCTGGGAAGCTCAGCTTCCATAGAAGGAATACATTGTTCTCTGTAGCTCAGCTGGGAAGCTCAGCTTCCATAGAAGGAATACATTGTTCTCTGTAGCTCAGCTGGGAAGCTCAGCTTCCATAGAAGGAATACATTGTTCTCTGTAGCTCAGTTGGTAGTTTTTGAAGCTGCAGTAAAAGTGCAATAACTTGTCGGCTGTGGTATTTTGGATGCAGTATTTGCAAGAATAACTGCAGTTATACTGCACTGTAACGCTTCGATCACACCGACAGCGTCATTACATGTTGGTAATGTTGGTACACCAGAGTTACCTTCATTCCCAAGGAAACGCTGCGTTTGCCTTGCAGTGCGTTCGGTGTGGTGCATGTTGGATTTATCGACCGCATGCATCAAACTGTATGTGTAGACGGCTTGACAGAAATGGTAGCAGAAGGTGAATGTTGAACTTTGTTACATTCAAATCCAGGTGATGCTGTGTTGGCAGCGTAACTGCAGTTACAATGCAAAAGTACTGCAGTAAAAAAATATATATAATTTTGGACACAGTATTTGCAGCATACTGCAGGTATACTGCACTCTGATTGCAATCTGTTTCCATAAGGGAGAGCATGGCGTTGTAACAAGGTAGTGGGTTTCATTTCTGGAACCACCCATACTTAAAATATATGCACGCATGATTAAGTCGCTTTGGATAAACGCGTCTGCTAAATGGCATATATTATAATATATAAATATTAACGCTTTTTAAAATAAAACAAACATAAGCACACTGTTAGCTTGCTTTAACAGATATACAGAGTTCTCCTCTCTCTCTAAATGACATTAAGCCTCCCGAGGAGAGGAACCCAGAGCTTTAAAACAGCATTACAGCTCCAAATTACAGTGGTTCTGGAACCTCTTAACAAGACCTGGAGATCTTCACCAGATTGACTTCTTATTTTAAAATAGAATACTTTTCTACAACACAGGCCTTCTCCCCAGACTCTAATCTCAGCTGAGTTACATTTAATCAATTCATTCCACTGCCTCCAGCGCACCCGAGCAAATTACATTCTGGGTTCAAATGTGTTACGTGCAATTAACGCTTCAATCCAACACACGGATCAATGGGAGAGTTTCTTTGCTGATGGAGGTCTTTTTATTCACAGTGGATTCCATAAGGGGAGAGCAGGATTAAAGACCTCCGGTTCCCCACAGGGAGAGAGTGTGGAGGATTGTCCTCAACACCCCGCCCTGGCTAATCTACTGCAGCTACTTGTTCTGGAAAACCAAACGGACAGTCACATTAATAGTGTGTCATGGTCTGTTAAATGCAGTCTGTATTTATGCTGTTGTTTGCACTTGCCGGAACATTCTGAGGTTGTCCTTCTGACAGACTTGTTTGCACTTGTCGTTGTAGTCGCCATAACTACAGTGCAACGAAAAACACACAGACAGACACATACACACTCGCGCCACAGAGGATATTCATCTCATTTGTAATTTCAGCAGTAACAGAAATCAAACTCCTCTTGCTCAGAGACTTGTTCAATGGCTGCCAGGATCCTGCCGGGAGCCATACAAAGTCCTCTCTGAGGGAAGCCCATGGCAATAAATGATGCCTTCACAGCTCACACCACTTATCAGAGGAGAGAGAGAGGAGGGAGGAGAGGGGCAGGCAGCAAGGTAGAGAGAGAGGAGGGAGGAGAGGGGCAGGCAGCAAGGTAGAGAGAGAGGAGGGAGGAGAGGGGCAGGCAGCAAGGTAGAGAGAGGAGGGAGGGGCCGGCAGCAAGGTAGAGAGAGAGAGGACGGAGAAGAGGGGCAGGCAGTGAGGTAG